>NC_051334.1:23883333-23943333 GCF_015220235.1 Choloepus didactylus | reverse complement strand
GACATTATAGCAGGCAAACCTCTAACGACACCCTTTCTTGTCTGCACACTGGGGGATGGCTACAGCTACAACCATTCCAGAGGCTTTCAGCCTTTCCTAGGTTCCATATTTGTTCATGGGTGGCACATATTCCCTCCCCATTTACATATCATGCATCTATAGATGTTATAACTCAACACAGTTGAGTGTTACATTCTTCACGGAGAAAACATTAACATTTTAAGTTAATCCAAACCAAATAAATATTCCAGCAAAATAATAATAATGTAGTGAATGACTGTATAGTTAGTGTTTATATGTTTAATATTTGTGGATTGCCTGTTTCATACAAGGTACTGTACGATGGGCTATAAGAAATATAAGCATAAGATAGGCACTGCACTTTAAAGCATTTATTAGTGATCTACTGCTGAGTAACAAATTACCCCAAAATTTGGTGGCTGAAAACAACACACATTTAATATTCTCACAGTTTCCAAGGGTCAGGAATCTCAACATGGCTTAGCTGGATGCCTCTCAGGCTCAAGGATTCTCAAATGGCTAAAATCAAGTGTCAGCCAGACTGCTGTCTCATCTGAATGCTCGAATGAGGAAGAACCTGCTTCCAAATTCACTCATATGGTCTTTTATTCCTCTTAAGTTGTTAGACTGAGGCCTCATTAGGCCTCATTAGACTGAGGCGCATAGGACAGCTCACAACATGGCAGCTGGTTTCTGTCAGAGTAAGTTAACAAGAGAGAGAGAGAGAGACTGCCCAAGATTGAAGTCCTAAACTTTTGTAACCTAATCTCAGAATTGATATCCCATCACTTTTGCTGCATTCTGTTTATGAAAAGACAGTCACTTGGTCCAGCCCCCACTCAAGGGAAGAGGATTGCACAAGAGTGGAATGCCATGGGGCAGGGAATCATTGGGTGTCATCTTAGAAACTGCCTATCACAGAGGGCTACTGCCCTGGAATAAATGGTGGAAATACAAGAAAATATAAATAAATATATTATTTTCCAATTTGTTGGGCTATGTATTATTAAAAAACTCACTAACCCAGTGTGGAATACCTAAGAAATGGGGGGAAATCCAAGGCCTTATGAAATTTGAGAACATGCAGAGAGAGAAAGCCAAAGTCAAAGGCAGACTTTTAAATGGTTGTTTACCATCAAACTCATTATCCAAGAAAAATATATGAAGACAAATTTCTGGGCCAGATACATTTTTCAGCTGCACTGCATTTAGCATTTATGTAAGATGGATGTGGTTTTGGATTTATGACTCACTGGATACAATCTAAATAGTAAAGCAGTCTCCAGTTGCTTAGAGAACCAATCAGGAAGTCTGAAATACCAGTGTTTTCAGGATATCAGTGTTAACAACCTTTTACCTTCTTAAGTTCTATGAACTGATATATTGTATTCTCTCTGGGATGAGTTCTTCCATTAAACCAAGGTGATCTTGCCTCTTGGAAACTTGAAAATTGTGGTGTATCCCATTCCAGGAATATCAGTGACATTCTTCAAGTAGGATTGCCCACTTGTTTTATCAGAATTGACCATGTATCTTGAAACCTTAACTAGCTGATCACCAAGATGGCTGTTGTCCTCCTTTTTCAATGCTTCTGCCCCACCAAAGACTCAAGGATTGTCTGGAGGAGGTAATGGATGGCACTGCTCCACCTACTTAGGTATTCTAATACTGGCACCTGAAGGCTCTGGAGAAAATGATTGTGATAGGGAACACTTTCTTAGAGAGTGTTCTCGAAGCGTACTAAGAGGCTGGAGGCTCTTGTGAGACTGGGGGCCTAAGTGTAACAATCAATACATAACAAGCTGAACTGAATTTAAATTCTCCCTATAGAATTTAGCAAAAATTTTGGAACACTGACCTAAACACCAATGAAGAAGGAGGCTTTCTCACAAAAAGAAATGGTCCCTTTGGGCTTCCTCCTTACAAGGGTCAAGTAACACATTGATCACACTGAGTGACGCCCAAATGGGGGGCTATTTACTAGAAGCAGTAAAAAAAAATATTTATTTTGTTTCATACCTTTCATTGCTATGAAGTAAGGGTTAACAAACTATGGACCAAACGCCAAATCCAGCCTGCCTCTTGTTTTTCTTTCTTTTTTTTTTTTTGTTGTTAGTAACATTATTTTCATCATCATCATCATTATCATTATTTTTAAGTTTTTATTTTGAAATACTCTCAAATTTACAGGACAGTTGTAAAAATAATAGAAAACCCATACAGAGAACTCCAACATACATTCCACTCAGATACCCATACTGCTAATTACTTTGTAAATAAAGTTTTATTGGAACAGAACCATGGCCATTTGGTTATATATTGCCTATGACTACAATGGCAGAGTTGAGTAGTTGCAAGAGACCGGAAGGTCTTCAAAGAGGAAAATATGTACTATTTGGCCCTTTACAGAAAAAGCTTGCAGACTCCTATTATAGAGAGTTAAAAAGATATATGTCCTATTATTTCATCCTAATGACACTCTCATAAGTTAACAGAAGAGATACTATACTCATGAGGAACCCGGCCCGAGAGGCTAGTTCATGCTCTTTCCTCTAAACTCCTTCTTTTTGTAAAGGACACAAAGAGAAACTATTATTCTCCTACTTCCCAGCCTGCAAGATTTATCTAAAAGATGCACAAGTTCTCCTCAGCACTCTTATATAAGATTTTCCATTTTTGGCACAGCCAACTGAAAGTCTTTAGAATTTTAGCCAATGTTGACTCAGGATGCTAGAAGGAAAATGCTCATTTTTTTTTCCCTGTGTAAAATGTTGATGCTAGGGCATGTAAGGCAGAATGTTCCACTTTATATGTGGATACTTGCTCTAATAAAAATCTGAATCATTATTTCAGTTTGTTCTTTGGTTCTTTTTGGATGAAGGTCAAATGATAGTGGAGATTAAAAGAGGGCATGAACACATTAGGGAATGTCCTATTGCGTGCTCCAGATTCTTCTCAAATAAATGCACAACCCTTGTGGTAAAACTTAAGAAAATTCTTTTTATCTGCTACTTACAAAAAAAAAGTTTCCATCAAGGCATTCTTTTAAGAGAATATGTTAGTAGCTAGAGAAGCTCACCATCTTTATTTCTGCATGTTTATATGTTCTGTATGTTTAAAATGTATATTTTTAGCTTCCAAGAAAGAATCCCCACACTGTTCTGCATGTTTACTCTCTTAATCCTCAATGTGTACTTTTTAATGCTTAGTCCAAAGCGAATTACAAAATGGGTGGTATTGATTTAGAAATTGTTGCTATCCATTTAAAACTATGTCACATTTAGGACTCAATGATTACAAGGGAAAGTGGTGTGTCTCCTACACCTTATAGTTCTTGATTAAGTCACTAAATTCTCCGAAGCCAATAACCTTATTAAGTATAAGCAGCCTCGAGGTCCTCATTTTGCAGACGGGAGCAGGGAGGCAGGTGGTAGAGGACATGACAATGCCTAAAACCGCAATTCCACAGAAAAGGCAAATGATGCTGATAGAGGTCTAACTGCTATCATGTACATATCCCACCATGCAGGGCAGTCTTCTTCTCATATTAAGACAGGACTATTCACACTGGAGAGCGTGCAACAGATTCATCTAGATGAAACTAGCGAATGAGATGGTTATGAATACTGACTGCATCATTATTAGAGCCTTTTCTTGCATGTTTTGGAAAAAATTAAAATGCTCTTCAACTAGAAACTGAAGGAAAATATGGATCTGAAATGTGCTTGAATATAAGCCCAGAACATTAATATGATAACTGGCAAGAACTCTGGACTAACCTAAGGCTGAGAACTTGTAGACTCTCAATAAATACTGACTGTAGGCCATTCTTCTATCCTCATCTCTACTACCAAATGACCATAACCCTCATTGAGCAAACAACCTGTGTTTTGGGTTCTCCACTTGTTCATTCAACAAAAATTGATGAGTCCTGACTGGGTGTTATGTACAATTTAGGATGGGGTAGGGGTGAGAAGAAAGGATTCAAAATATAAATTAGTATGGCTGCTATACTAGGAGTGCAGTTTCGCATTCTAGCTGGAGAGAAAAACATGCATCTAAGTAAAAACACTACAATTCACTGCATTCATAGGAGAGGCATGAATTATTAATTACTTCGACAACTATTTACGGAGTGCCTACTATGTACCAGATACTGTTTTAAGACTTAAGGATTCCAGAATGAACAAAACAGACAAAAAATCCCTGCCTTCACAAGGCTTAAAATCTGATGATACTATAGACATGATTAACATAAAGACAACCATTAGAGATAGTATAAAGATAAATGAAAGTATACTCTTTAGAAGAAAGGCAATCCAGAAATCTGAGTTGCTTTTATTAATACTGTAATACGTCTAATAGAAGGCAACTCAATTATTTGAGCACATATTATAGGCTATTGATACAATTTTTAAAATCGAAATAAATTCTGAGAAAATGAAACAGGCTTGATGTATAGCGGTACTGCCACCCTCAAAACAGCCCATCTATTGGCCTTGAATTGAAAAAATACGGGTCACTCCAGGTACATCAAATACAACATACATAGCTGCCATCTATCCTATAGTCATAGTAGGAGTCCCTTTCATTCACAAGCAAAGCCAGTGAAGGGGGGAGGGGTGGAGAGACCCGAGATGGAGAGAGGATAAATTCCATTTGTGCTATTAAAAAAAAAAGTAGAACAGTGAACCCAGTGGCTGAAAAGTGAAGATAAAAAGAAGAAAACAGTAATCTTGCTATAGAAACCAGAGAATTATGCTCTTGCTCTCCCCCCCCCTTTTTTTTTTTTGCTTTCACACTGTACAAACTCCAGCACCCTGAGCAACTCACTCTCCTGCTATTTCCAGCACTTTAAAGAAACTTTTCAACATTTCTGTTTGACACATTTTTTCAACAGGGAGGTGAAGACAATAAGTAAACAGGCAGTGAAGGGCTATTTAGAGAGCTGGTCAGTCACGGTAATAATAAAGGGAAAAAAACCCCACCTGAACAGAACATCCATCCTATGGGCAGCAGCCACAGACGGCACATGACCTCTGACAAACAGTTTTCAGAGTAATTTTAATGCTACTCTGGATTTAACTTGACTAACTGGTAGCAATTGAGCACATCTTTTTTTTCCTTTTTTTTTTTTGTGGCAGCAGTTATCTAAAATGCTACAATAACAGCATCAAAAGTAGAATGGTGGAAGATTGGTTTTCCATTGTGCTGCTGAACTGGCATAATGCCCACTTTAAAAGCAATTCGCTGCTCATCACTGAAATCTGGCAGACCCGACACTAAATGCCTTGAGGGAAAAAAAAGGGACTTGAGAAGGGGGAACCCACTCCAACCACCACGCAAAGGGGGAAAAAAAAAGAGTGCCACAGATGATGAATCTGGGTAAGAGAAAATTGCCAAATAAAAAGTTTAGCATTGCATGCAGACTCCCAACAGGCTCTACTTAATTTGCTCAAGGAAGATTTTGTCTACAGGTCTGTATGAGTAATAGCAGAACAAAACAAAAGCAAAATATATATTTATGCCTGTCTATTGTTCTGATGAAGCAAAAACCTAGTGAGTTCCATCAATCATTTGTCAAACATGTCTTCCCCGTTTTATTTACCACCAAATATAATGAGTAAATATGTGATAATAAAACTCTTCTTTTTACATGGACATATACAATTTTTCCTCCTGCTAAATACAGGTAATGATTTAAGAAGCTTTCAAAATGTCTTTTTACTGTCAATAAAACTAATTCTATTCCCATTTTCATGTGAAAAAAAAAAAGGCTTTACAAATGAAAATTCAAATTAAAATTCTGATTATAGTGTAGTGTGACAACACCTGTATTTATAATTTTACTGTCAGCTAGCTTGTAGTGTTTAACAATAGCTTGAAGTAGAAAAGTAATTGGAATTTGTCTGTAACATGCCAGATGACGGCATTGGGAGCTTTGCGATGCTAAAGCAAATTTGGTTTGATGGCAAAATAACCTCACTGAGATTTCTACGAATCACAGGTTATAGGAGTTGGGGGGTAGGGAAGGTCTCTCAGGTAGGGGACCCCTTTCCTACATTTGGGGAATAAAAGAGTTGTTTCTGATGAGTAAAAACTGCTGTGATCCTGACTTGTGCTTCTGGCCCATCATCTACCCTGCACCCTCTCAAATAGTGCAGGTTAAATTTAGTTTCTGTAGTTACTCCAGAAAAAGAAAAACCAAATAAATATACAACAAAACCCTGTTGTTTTTTTAAAACAAATTAATCACAGAACCTAACTATGAACTTGACAGAAGGGGGTGGGGCTTGGTGAAGGGAAGCAAACTTGCCCCGTTGGGACTGAAAAGCACCAAGGTGGGGCAGGGCAAGACCCCGTTAACAATTAGAAACAAAATGCTTACCATTTATCAAAGGCTGCACAGTCAGGAGCGCTAGAGATGTTTATTGTATTCATTCATTTTCAATAACCAGAGATAAATAATATAGGTACCCACACAGATGCCTAAGATTTGCTATTTATCAAAAGATTAAGAGAAAACTTACACATCCCACTTACTCTTTTACTGAAGCAATATGGAGAAAAAATTATTTAAAGCAGTGTTCTGCTGTCAACTCGAATCTTTCAAAACTTATAAACACATGCTATTCTCTACACACAACTTGCCTTACTCTAGTCTACAAGTGAAAAGCCCATCTTTTTCATTATCCTAAAGATGAAAAAAAAAAAAAAAAAAAAGAAACCACACACAAAAGAAAAACAGAATGACAGTGATGTTTTAGTTTACACTAGATATGGCAACACACACAAACTGTCAAAACTATGGAATGAAAAAAGCTGTTATCAAGCAACTGTCAAGAGAGTCCTCTGAGATTTGGAAATCTTGTGTTTATTGTAACTACTGCACATTACACAAAGAAAGAAACATCCCTCTCCTTGCTCTTGCTGCTAAATATCATGTAAGAGAACACAGGCTTCTCCCTCAGTATTTAGATAATTTTTTTTCCCTGTGTGTAATTCTGTACTTGACAGAGCTGCTCCCCTCCTCCTAGGTTTTCTTCATTATGGTCAAAGTTCAGAGAGAAACTCGGGGTTACATCAAACATTATTTCATTTTCAAAAACCATCACTGCCTCATTTCATGTTGTTAACTGGTTGTCTATGCCGTAAGAGTGGAATCTGTTAACATCAAAATGCATAGTCTTCACCTGGATGATTTTCCTGACTTGGTTCTACAAAAGAGAAGCATATAGTTGAAAAGGCATAGACACTTACCATACAATGATTTTAATTCGTGACTCTTCCTCTTTCTTTCCATCATCCTATTAATGGATATATAGAGAAATACAAATCCCTAAAGGAAAATTACCATGCTCTAAGGGGAAGAAATGGAAAAATCCAGGGTTCAGATCTCTTCCATAGTACATGGACATTAGTGATTTGTAGGTCATTTCCGCACCCCCAACTTGAGGGGCAAAATTGCCCTTGTAATCTAACCTGACTCTGTATATTTTATTATACTTGCTAAAGTGGCCTTTTTAGCTAACCATGAAGGCAGCACTGCTCACCAGCCATTCTGACTTTTAATTCCTGCTCCGAGGCCCACGTGGCCCATCAGCCAACTGCAGAGCAGGGCTTCAGCAGTAATGCAGCGGCCCCTTGATTAATGGAGGGGAACATATTCTTCAGGTGTTTCCTTTTTTATTTCTCTTATTTCCTTTAAGATACAGAATACTTGTCTTCTGATATTTGTCAGGAGGGGGGAAAACTGGACAGGAGAACCCTTCTTATAACTGTAATTGCCTGGATTCAGATGAACCATGGGTCAAATCAATTCACAAAATACATTTTTGTAAAAAAACAACAAACCTCTTAGTGACCCATGTGAGGGCATATTGAACAAAAGTCCTATCTGTGGACCAAAGCAATTCCACTGAATTTATTTCTGTACATTTTGCTGGCATTCCTCCCTATACAGAGAGGTAATGAGAACATCAGAACATAATTGGTGAACGTGTTGGCCACCTCAGTGATGTAGATGAGAAGAAGTCAATGTGTCTTCGGTGGATCTTGGCTCTAAATAGTTATGATGGTTACCCAATGCTTAGAACATACTTATTTTAGGTTCCAGTGACCTGGTATGACTCAGTCAGCAATGGAATAGGTCAGTCAAATTTTAACCTGAGGTAAAAATGGTTTAACAATGATGTCAGATTTATAAAAATGAAGATGACTGACTTGTAAAGAAAATCCAAATTCTTCTAAAAGTCTTATGATTTTAAAGTATCCCTTAATTATTAATAAAGGGAAAAAGAGGAATATTGACATTTTATCACTTGCATTCCAAATTACTATTCTAGAGTAAGTGGCCAATTTATATGTTTTCATGCAATGAAAATCAAGTTTTATTAAATTATCTTAATACTAACTAGTTCTCTGCAAATGAAGTTTTATTTGAGATAAACAGTTAAGAATTTTTTTCCCTTAGTCTAAAGATATGTTGGCAAGTTTTATGTGGAAAAAAAGAGCTACGAATTGGTGACGTTATGACAACCGGTTCATTAAGGAAGCTTGGGGATATTGGCAGTAAAGATGAGTACATTACTCTGTTTAGTTATTCACATAATTTACAAACCATCAGGATTGTGCGCACAGTAATTAAGTTAAAGATGTGCTCTCGAGCCAGACTGCTGGGGCTTGAATCCTGGCTCTGCCTTTAACTAGATGTGTTACCTTAGCTTGAGGGGCTACCTATCTGTAACACAGGGCCAATAACAGTAGTTGCTTCACAGGGTTGTTGTGAGGATTAAATAAGCTAGAACATGAAACATGCTTAGGATACTGCCTGGCATGTAGTGTTCAATAAATGTTAACTGTTATTATTACTATTGCCACTTAGTATTTTATAGTTTGAATTGGGGTCTCATCTAGAATCTAACCAAAATGGAAAAAAAGGCACAAAGAACTATTTCCCATCATATTTGACCTGCGTGAAATATGAACTAATGTATGAATAAAGACCCCTGCAAACCTGCACAAATACTTGGGGGCTTTTGAAACCCATGAGTGTTCAAATAATAGAACAGATTTAAGTGGACATTTCCTTCTTAATTGTAATAAAGAACAAAGAAGGAAGCTTTATTTACAAAAATATATTTTAAATTCCTAGTAAATAAATATGGATGAAATTAAAAATATACAAAAGCATTCACTAAAAACACTCAGATTTCTGGTTAAAAATGGCATGCTAAGTACACATATTTAGCTCCGTAAACTCCTAAATCCCCAATAAAATGACAGTAAAGGATTTTAAAAGGTGTGATAAACCCCAAGGAAGAGGAGAACAGGAAGGAAGGTATCAGCAGCAAAAGCTAAAAAAGCAGAATTCTAAGCTGGCAACAGAGGGAGCTGAAAAGGAAGTTGGTTTACCCCACAGAATTTCCAAGGGCTCATGAATTGGTGTCCAAGGTGTCTCTGGAAGTTTGGGTGAAGGGGGTGCTTAAAACGGGAAGATAGGTTGAAAATATGCTTAAAAAACAGTTGGACCTTAGACCCCCCCACCCCCACTATGGCAGAAGGCTTGTTTTCTGGCAAAAGTAAACCTGGGAGGGTCTCTGAAATGGGGGACGGGGAAGACCAGGCACACTGTGCCAACACTGGATGGTGGGACCCCGAGTAGACATGCTGGCAGCCATGGTGGTACCCTCTAGGTAGGCAGGTAGGAGACTGGAAGAGTACTTCTCTGGGGAAACTAACCAGCCAATGAGAAAAGACGTCAAGGTACTGACATTATATCCATGAAATAAGAGCACTTGGGGAACAATAATAGTAGAAATAAAAAAAAGTAATAGGAGTGATGTCATCAATATGGTGATGTAAGAAATCCCCTGGAAAAGTTTTCCCTCAGAATTAGCTAATAAAAGGACAAATTCCATGTGCTTAGAACTTTGGAGGATGATAGAGCCTGGAGAAGGACTCCACAAATGCTGAACTGAAGAAAAAGAAAAATAATCTATAAAAACAGGTAGGAAATTTCCATCCTGGACCTGCCAGTCCATACCCCCTCACTCAGTCCCATGTGGACTGGGAGTTGTGCAAAGGCAGAGGTCTGGGTCCTTCCCGCCATGGACACAGACCATAAACCCCATGCATATCCAGGCACAGGGACCCAAGTCTGCAGAAACCCAGGGTGGAACAAAAGCTGCTAAGTCTTGCTACATACAAAAGGGCCACCGGTGGGGGTGGGGGAAAGGAGAGACACCATGGCAGAACTGTGGGAAAGAGGTGTGCTCACTAAATCGAGTGTCTGTTGGCTGGACCATGTAAACGCAAAACGGACATTTCTGCAGTGACCCACATTTTCTGGATTGACCTCATCTGGCTCCCTGGAGTGGGATACCCTAAGGGGGAAGAAACCAGAGGCAGAAAAGCATCACAGGAAAAAAAAAAACAAGGGGTGTGTGTGTTAAACTGATCTGTGGTAAAACAGAAGTCCCAGAGCTGAAAAGTGTCAGGGAAAGGGGGTACTGAGTAAGGGGGAGAATTTAAATAAATCATAGGAGCTGAGGAGAAAATTCTGCACAAAAACAAACAGAACAGATCAAGATTCTTGGAGAAGGAACAGAGGAAAAGAAGTTGTCTCCTGGAGTGAAACAATTACACAAGAAAAGCAATCTTAAAAACTATACCACATAACAAGGGCAAAAATCAGATGAACATCCAAACAAGTTACACACAGGCTCCTATAAAGGTCTAGAATAACTTGAACCAAACATCAAAGAAGAGCCTCACAAAGCCAACTAACAATAAAACCCTAGACAACAGGGAGAAATGGACCTTCAGAGTTAACTAATCAAGATAATGAGATGCCCAGACAGCAGCAAAAAATTACAAGCCATACCAAGAAAAAGGAACAGAAGGCTTAGTCAAGGGAACAAATTAAAACTCCAGAGAAGACACAGAATTTGGAACAACTAATCCAAGAAGTTCAAACAAATCTCCTAAATTAATTCAAGGAGATGAAGGAAAATATGCATAATGCAATAAAGGATATTTAAGAAGACAATGAGTGATCATAAAGAAGAATTTGAAAGTATAAAAAGAAATATAACAGAAATTATGGGGATGAAAGGCACAATAACAGAGATTAAAGATACACTGTAGGCATACAACAGCAGATATGAACAGGCAGAATCAGTGAACCAGAAGACAGGACAATCAAAATCATACAGGCAGGGAGGCGGGGCAAGATGGCAGACTGGTGAGCTGTATGTTTTAGTTACTCCTCCAGGAAAGTAGGTAGAAAGCCAGGAACTGCGTGGACTGGACACCACAGAGCAATCTGACTTTGGGCATACTTCATACAACACTCATGAAAATGTGGAACTGCTGAGATCAGCAAAATCTGTAAGTTTTTGTGGCCAGGGGACCCGCGCCCCTCCCTGCCAGGCTCAGTCCCGTGGGAGGAGGGGCTGTCAGCTCCAGGAAGGAGAAGGGAGAACTGCAGTGGCAGCACTTATCGGAATCTCATTCTACTGATCCAAACTCCAACCATAGATAGACTGAGACCAGACACCAGAGAATCTGAGAGCAGCCAGCCCAGCAGAGAGGAGACAGGCATAGAGAAAAAAAAACAACACGAAAAACTCCAAAATAAAAGCGGAGGATTTTTGGAGTTCTGGTAAACATAGAAAGGGGAAGGGCCCTGAGGCGCATATGCAAATCCCGAAGAAAAGCTGATCTCTCTGCCCTGTGGACCTTTCCTTAATGGCCCTGGTTGCTTTGTCTCTTAGCATTTCAATAACCCATTAGATCTCTGAGGAGGGCCCTTATTTTTTTTTTTTTTTTAATCCTTTTTTCTTTTTCTAAAACAATTACTCTAAGAAGCCCAATACAGAAAGCTTCAAAGACTTGCAATTTGGGCAGGTCAAGTCAAGAGCAGAACTAGGAGAGCTCTGAGACAAAACGCAATAATCCAGTGGCTGAGGAAATTCACTAAACACCACAACTTCCCAAGAAAAGGGGGGTGTCCGCTCACAGCCACCATCCTGGTGGACAGGAAACACTCCTGCCCATCGCCACCCCCATAGCCCAGAACTGCCCCAGACAACCCAGTGTGACGGAAGTGCTTCAAATAACAGGCACACACCACAAAACTGGGCGTGGACATTAGCCTTCCCTGCAACCTCAGCTGACTGTCCCAGAGTTGGGAAGGTAGAGCAGTGTGAATTAACAAAGCCCCATTCAGCCATCATTTCAGCAGACTGGGAGCCTCCCTACACAGCCCAGCAGCCCAGAACTGCCCTGGGGGGACGGCACTCACCTGTGACATAGCACAGTCATCCCTCAACAGAGGACCCGGGGTACACGGCCTGGAAGAGGGGCCCACTTGCAAGTCTCAGGAGCCATACGCCAATACCAAGGACTTGTGGGTCAGTGGCAGAGACAAACTGTGGCAGGACTGAACTGAAGGATTAGACTATTGCAGCAGCTTTAAAACTCTAGGATCACCAGGGAGATTTGATTGTTAGAGCCACCCCCCCCTCCCTGACTGCCCAGAAACACGCCCCATATACAGGGCAGGCAACACCAACTACACACGCAAGCTTGGTACACCAATTGGACCCCACAAGACTCACTCCCCCACTCACCAAAAAGGCTAAGCAGGGGAGAACTGGCTTGTGGAGAACAGGTGGCTCGTGGACGCCACCTGCTGGTTAGTTAGAGAAAGTGTACTCCACGAAGCTGTAGATCTGATAAATTAGAGATAAGGACTTCAATTGGTCTACAAATCCTAAAAGAACCCTATCAAGTTCAGCAAATGCCACGAGGCCAAAAACAACAGAAAATTATAAAGCATATGAAAAAAACAGACGATATGGATAACCCAAGCCCAAGCACCCAAATCAAAAGATCAGAAGAGACACAGCACCTAGAGCAGCTACTCAAAGAACTAAAGATGAACAATGAGACCACAGTACGGGAGACAAAGGAAATCAAGAAGACCCTAGAAGAGCATAAAGAAGACATTGCAAGACTAAATAAAAAAATGGATGATCTTATGGAAATTAAAGAAACTGTTGACCAAATTAAAAAGATTCTGGACACTCATAGTACAAGACTAGAGGAAGTTGAACAACGAATCAGTGACCTGGAGGATGACAGAATGGAAAATGAAAGCATAAAAGAAAGAATGGGGAAAAAAATTGAAAAAATTGAAATGGACCTCAGGGATATGATAGATAATATGAAACATCCGAATATAAGACTCATTGGTGTCCCAGAAGGGGAAGAAAAGGGTAAAGGTCTAGGAAGAGTATTCAAAGAAATTGTTGGGGAAAACTTCCCAAATCTTCTAAACAACATAAATACACAAATCATAAATGCTCAGCGAACCCCAAATAGAATAAATCCAAATAAACCCACTCCGAGACATATACTGATCACACTGTCAAACACAGAAGAGAAGGAGCAAGTTCTGAAAGCAGCAAGAGAAAAGCAATTCACCACATACAAAGGAAACAGCATAAGACTAAGTAGTGACTACTCAGCAGCCACCATGGAGGCGAGAAAGCAGTGGCACGATATATTTAAAATTCTGAGTGAGAAAAATTTCCAGCCAAGAATACTTTATCCAGCAAAGCTCTCCTTCAAATTTGAGGGAGAGCTTAAATTTTTCACAGACAAACAAATGCTGAGAGAATTTGCTAACAAGAGACCTGCCCTACTGGAGATACTCAAGGGAGCCCTACAGACAGAGAAACAAAGAAAAGACAGAGAGACTTGGAGAAAGGTTCAGTACTAAAGAGATTCGGTATGGGTACAATAAAGGATATTAATAGACAGAGGGGAAAAATATGACAAACATAAACCAAAGGATAAGATGGCTGATTCAAGAAATGCCTTCACGGTTATAACGTTGAATGTAAATGGATTAAACTCCCCAATTAAAAGATATAGATTCGCAGAATGGATCAAAAAAAATGAACCATCAATATGTTGCATACAAGAGACTCATCTTAGACACAGGGACACAAAGAAACTGAAAGTGAAAGGATGGAAAAAAATATTTCATGCAAGCTACAGCCAAAAGAAAGCAGGTGTAGCAATATTAATCTCAGATAAAATAGACTTCAAATGCAGGGATGTTTTGAGAGACAAAGAAGGCCACTACATACTAATAAAAGGGGCAATTCAGCAAGAAGAAATAACAATCGTAAATGTCTATGCACCCAATCAAGGTGCCACAAAATACATGAGAGAAACACTGGCAAAACTAAAGGAAGCAATTGATGTTTCCACAATAATTGTGGGAGACTTCAACACATCACTCTCTCCTATAGATAGATCAACCAGACAGAAGACCAATAAGGAAATTGAAAACCTAAACAATCTGATAAATGAATTAGATTTAACAGACATATACAGGACATTACATCCCAAATCACCAGGATACACATACTTTTCTAGTGCTCATGGAACTTTCTCCAGAATAGATCATATGCTGGGACATAAAACAAGCCTCAATAAATTTAAAAAGATTGAAATTATTCAAAGCACATTCTCTGACCACAATGGAATACAATTAGAAGTCAATAACCATCAGAGACTTAGAAAATTCACAAATACCTGGAGGTTAAACAACACACTCCTAAACAATCAGTGGGTTAAAGAAGAAATAGCAAGAGAAATTGCTAAATATATAGAGACGAATGAAAATGAGAACACAACATACCAAAACCTATGGGATGCAGCAAAAGCAGTGCTAAGGGGGAAATTTATAGCACTAAACGCATATAGACACCCAGGGGAGTGAATCTCCCTGACAACGTGGAATACGACTCCCGGGGAGGAATGTAGACCCGGCATCGTGGGACGGAGAACATCTTCTTGACCAAAAGGGGGATGTGAAAGGAAATGAAATAAGCTTCAGTGGCAGAGAGATTCCAAAAGGAGCCGAGAGGTCACTCTGGTGGGCACTTATGCACACTTTAGACAACCCTTTTTAGGTTCTAAAGAATTGGGGTAGCTGGTGGTGGATACCTGAAACTATCAAACTACAACCCAGAACCCATGAATCTCGAAGACAGTTGTATAAAAATGTAGCTTATGAGGGGTGACAATGGGATTGGGAAAGCCATAAGGACCACACTCCACTTTGTCTAGTTTATGGATGGATGAGTAGAAAAATAGGGGAAGGAAACAAACAGACAAAGGTACCCAGTGTTCTTTTTTACTTCAATTGCTCTTTTTCACTCTAATTATTATTCTTGTTATTTTTGTGTGTGTGCTAATGAAGGTGTCAGGGATTGATTTGGGTGATGAATGTACCACTATGTAATGGTACTGTAAACAATCGAAAGTACGATTTGTTTTGTATGACTGCGTGGTATGTGAATATATCTCAATAAAATGAAGATTAAAAAAAAAAAAACTAAAAAAAAAAAAATCATACAGGCAGAAGAACAGATGGAGAAAAGGATAGAAAAAATTGAGCAGTGTCTCAGGGATTTGAGTTACAGCACAAACATCCAGGTCACGGGGGTCCCAGAAGGAGAAGAGGAGGGAAAGGGGTAGAAAGAATATTTGAGGAAATAATAGCCCAAAATTTCCCATCTCTTAGGAAAGACATAAATATACATGTCCAAGAAGTAGAATATACTCTGTTCTAGTTTGCTAATGCTGCCAGAATGCAAAACACCAGAAATGGATTAGCTTTTATAAAAGGGGGTTTATTTGGTTACACAGTTACAGTCTTAGGGCCATAAAGTGTCCAAGGTAACGCATCAATAATAGGGTACCTTCACTGGAGGATGGCCAAGGGCGTCAGGAAAACCTCTGTTAGCTGGGAAGGCACATGGCTGGCATCTCCTCCAAGTTCTGGTTTCAAAATGGCTTTCTCCTAGGACATTCCTCTCTAGGCCGCAGCTACTCTTCAAAACGTCGCTCTCAGTTGCTCTTGGGGTGTTTGTCCTCTCTTAGCCTCTCTGGAGCAAAAGTCTGCATTCAAAGGCCATCTCCAAAATGTCTCTGTAAACTGCAGTTCTTCTCTCAGCTCCTGTGCATTCTTCAAAGTATCCCTATTGGCTGTGGCAAGCTCGCTCCTTCTGTCTGAGCTTATATAGTGCTCTAGTAAACTAATCAAGGCCCATGCTGAATGGGCGGGGCCACACCTCCATGGAAATTATCCTGTCAGAGTCATCACCCACAGTTGGGTGGGGCACATTTCCATGGATACAATCTAATCCAAACGTTCCAACTGAATCCCCACTAATATGTCTGCCCCCACAAGATTGCATCAAAGAACATGGCTTTTCCTGGGGGACATAATATATACAATCCAGTACATACTCCAAAGAGAATAAAACCTAACAGACCTACACCAAGACACACACTAATCAGAATGTCAAGTACCAAAGATAAAGAGAGAATTCTGAAAGCAGCAAGGAAAAAGCGATTGGTCACATACAAGGGCTCTTCAATAAGACTAACTACCAATTTCTCATCAGAAACCATGGAGGCGAAAAGGCTTTGGTATGATATATTTCAGGTACTGAAAGAGAAAAACTTCCAGCCAAAGAATCTTTATCTGGCAAAACTGTCCTTCAAAAATGAGGGAGAGTATAAAATATTCACAGATAAACAGAAACTGAGAGAGTCTGTCAACAAAAGATCTGCCCTACAAGAATTACTAAAGGGAGTTCTGCAGGTTGAAAGGAAAGGAAAGGAGAGAATGCCTTGGAGTAGTGTGAAGAAATGAAGACTTTCAGTAAGGTTAACTAAAAGGGTAAATGCAAAACCCAATAGTACTGTATCTTCAATATACAACTCAACTCTAATTCTTGTAAGAGTCAGAATACAATTGAACGAGGAAAAAAGGTATATTACCTGATAATGGGCATGCAAAATACAAAATGGTAACCTGGGAGAAAAACAACATGAGGGGAAACAGAGGGAAATGGGAGCAGAGAATGTGTATACTATTGAAACTAACTTTTCAAAATTGTATGTTACAGATGTAGGTTGTATAATATAAACCCCAGGGTAAACCAAAGAAAATATTTTAAAAATATACAGAAACAGAAATGAGAAAGGAATCAGTCAGATACATCACAAAATATCAACTATACAGATTAGGAGGTTGCAATAAAGGAAAAGAGAGACAAAAAAGATACAACATATAAAAACCAAAGGACAAAATGGCTGAAGTGAGTACTGCCTTTACAGTAATAACACTGAATATTAATGGGCTAAATTCCCCAGTCAAAAAAAAACACAGATCGGCAGAATGGACAAAAAAGCATGATCCAACTATATGTTGTTCACTACACTCAACTTAGACCCAAAGAAACAAATAGGATGAAAGAGAAAGGATGGAAAAATGCATCCCATGCAAACAGTAACCAAAAAAAAGCTGGGATAGCTACATTAATATTGGACAAAGTAAACTGTAAGTCAAAAGCTGTTATAAGAGACAAAGAAGGGCACTATTTTTAATAAAAGGGGCAATCCACCAAGAAGAAATAACAACCATAAATATTTATGCACCTAACCACAGTGTCCCAAAATACAAAAGACAAATACTGGCAAAACTGAAGGGAGAAATAGATACCTTTACAATAATAGTTGGAGACTTCAATACACCACTCTCATCAATAGATAGAACATTTAGACAGAAGATCAATAAGGAAACAGATAACTTGAATAATGTAAATGAATTAGACCCAACAGACATATACAGAACACTGCACCCCAAAACAGCAGGGTATACATTCTTCTCAAGTGCCCGTGGATCATTCCCCAGGATAGATCACATGTTGGGTCACAAAACAAGTCTCAATAAATTTTAAAAGACTGAAATTATACAAAGTGACTTCTCTGACCATAATGGAATGAAGCTGGAAATCAATGAGGCAGAGAACTGGAAAATCCACAAATATATGGAAGTTAAACAACACACTCTTAAACAATCAGTGGGTCAAAGAAGAAATTCCAAGGGAAATCAGTAAATATCTTTAGATGAATGAAAATGAGAACACAAATATCAAAACTTATGGGATGCAGTGAAGGTAGGGTTGAGAGGGAAATTTATAATCCTAAATGCTTAAATCAAAAAAGAAGAAAGAGCTAAAATCAAGGACCTAACTACATACCTGGAGGAACTAGAAAAAGAATAGCAAAATAAACCCAAAGCAAGCAGAAAGAAAGAAATAACAAAGATTAAAAGAGAAATAAATGAAATTTAGAATAAAAAAAGAGAGAGCATAAACAAACCAAAAGATGGTTCTTTTAAAAGATTAACAAAATCAACAAACCCTTAGCTAGAGTGACAATAAAAGAGAGAAGATGTAAATAAATAAAACCAGAAATGAGAGGGGGGAGATTACTACTGACCCCACAGAAATAAAAGAATCGTAAAAGGATACTATGAACAATTGTATGCCAACAAATTAGATAACCTAGATGAAATGGACAATTCCTAGAAACACACTAACAACCTACACTGACTCGAGAAGAAATAGAAGATCTCAGCAGACGAACTGCAAGTAAAGAGATTGAATCAGTTATCAAAAGCCTCCCAACAAAGAAAAGCCCAGGACCAGATGGCTTCACAGGTGAATTCTACCAAATATTTCAAGAAGAATTAATACCAATCCTGCTCAAATTTTTCCAAAGAATTAAACAGGGGGGAACACTACCTAACTCATTCTATAAGGCCAAACAACACCCTAATACCAAAGCCAGATAAAGATACTACTAGCCAAGAAAATTACAGACCAATTTCTCTTATGACTATAGATGCAAAAATTCTCAACAAAATACTTGCAAATCGAATCCAACAGCATATTAAAAGAATTATACACCATGATCATGATCAAGTGGGTTTTATCCCAGGTATGCAAGGATGGTTCAACATAAGAAAATCAACGTAGTATACCACATCAACAGAATGAAGGCAAACAAACAAGATCATCTCAACTGACGCAGAAAAGGCATTCAACAAAATCCAGCACCCTTTCTTGAGAAAAACACTTAGAACATTAGGAATAGAAGGAAATGGTCTCAACACGATAAAGGGCACAATTTCTTAAATTGTTTTGTTTTGTTTGTTTTTCCTTTATAGAAATTCGTAGGTTTTCCTTTGCTCCCAGTGTCATAGTTGCACACCGATGCTGTACCATTCTACTTGTCATTCATTTATCTACCCACCTACCTATTTTCTGAACATTTGAGAGCAGGTTGCACACATCATACCCCTTGAACACATAATACTTCCATGTACCTTTCCTAAGAACAAAGATATTCACTTATGTAATCACCTTAAGTATAGTGATCGAATTCAAGAAATTTAACATTGATACACATACAGCTTACATTCTATATTCCAGTTTTTTCTTAAGTACCCTTTACTCCTTCATTTTTAGAGCCATCCAGTATCATGTATTGCATTTAATTGTCATTATCTCTTTAATTTCTCTCTTTTTTAAATTGTGGAAATATATACAACATACATCTTTCCATCCCAACCCCTCCCAAGCACAGCATTCTAAGTGGGATTAATCATATTCACAATGTTGCAGGACCCTCACCACATTCCAATACTAGAATTTTTCCTTTACCCCAAACAGAAGCCCTACACTCATTTTGCAATAAATAACTCCCCAATGTCCCTGTCCCCAACCCTTGATGACCTGTACTCTCCTTTTGTCTCTATAGTTTTGCATATTCTGATATTTTCTTTATGATTACCATAGGGCTTAAATTTAACATCCTAAATCTCTAACAGTTTCAATGCTTTGATACCAACCTAACAACTTCAATAGGACACATAAACTATGTTCTTATACCCCCTGCCCCCCCACCTTTATGTAGTTCTTGTCACAAATTACGTATTTATACATTATGAGTCTAAAACCATTTATCATTAAATTTTATGCATTTGCCTTTCAGATCCTGTAGGAAGTAAAAAGTAGAGTTAAAAATAAAAAAACACAAGAGTACTGATATTTATATTTAACCACGTTATTATCTTTACTAGAGATTTTTATTTCTCCATGTGGCTTCAGTCAAATGTCTAATGTCCTTTCCTTTCAACCTGCAGAACTCCCTTTAGCATTTCTTGCAAGGCTGATCTAGTGATGACGAAGTCCCTCAGTTATCATTTATCAGGGAATGTCTTAACCCCTCCCTCGGTTTTGAAAGACAGTTCTGCCAGATATAGAGCTCTCGCTTGGCATTTTTGCTTTCAGCACTTTAAATATGTCTTCCCACTGCCTCTGTGCCGGTTTGAATGTATTGTGTCCCCCAAATGCCATTATCTTTGTGGTCTTGTGGGGCAGAGATTTGCTTGGAATGTGCCCCACCCAGCTGTGGGTAATGATAATTTTGATGAGATGTTCCCATGGAGGTGTGGCCCCGCCCATTCGGGGGTGGGCCTTGATCAGTGGAGGTATATAAATGAGCTGACTCAGAGGGAACTGAGTGCAGCTGGGAGTGATGTTTTGAAGAGGAGCAAGCTTGCTAGAGAGGAACGTCCTGGGAGAAAGCCGTTTTGAGGCCGGAGCTTTGGAGCAGATGCCAGCTGCCTTCCTAGCTAACAGAGGTTTTCCGGACGCCACTGGCCATCCTCCGGTGAGGGTACCCGATTGCTGATGTGTTACCTTGGACGCTTTGTGGCCTTAAGACTGTAATTGTGTAGTGAAATAAACCCCCGTTTTATAAAAGCCTATCCATCTCTGGTGTTTTGCATTCTGCAGCATTAGCAAACTAAAACAGATTTTGGTACCCGAGAAGTGGGGTGCTTTTGCTGCTGAGTTTGCAGATACCAAACATGTTGGAACGGCTTTTTAAATGGATAAGGGGAAGTTTCTGGAAGAATTGTGAGGAGCTTGATAGAAAAGGCCAAAACTGCTTTAAAGAGACTGTTTGTGGAAATATGGACTGTAAAGATACTTCTGATGAGGACTTGAGCAGAAATGATGAATGTGTTGTTGCAAACTGGAAGAAAGGCGATCCTTGTTTTAAAGTGGCACAGAATTTGGCAAAATTGAGTCCTGGTGTCAGATGGAAGGAAGAATTTGAAAGCGACAACCTGGAATACTTAGCTGAGGAGATCTCCAGACTACATGTGGAGGAGATACCCTGGCTGCTTCTTGCAGCTTATAGTAAAATGCGAGCAGAGAGAGAGAAACTTAGAACTGAACTCTTGGGTTCTAAGAAACCAGAAGCTGATGGCCTGGAAAATTACAGGCTACCAGGGGGTGGAATCCCAGAAGCTACAGCCCAACATGAGGATGTAACCAAACACGGAACCCAGCCGCCATTTCAGTACAAGCCAAGATTGGAGATGGAATTATCCAGAAAGGATTTGTGGAAAGTCCTATTGTCTGATGGCTTTGACCCCTGCATGCTTCATGCAAAGCCAACAGAATTTTTGCGAGATCTTTATAGATGGAGCCATTGCCAGTCTGGACTGGAGGAGACAGACAAGGAACAAATTGGCTGATGGAAGGAAAAAAGATCAGGAACTGGGTGCCTTGTCAACTATGCAAGTTAACTGTCACTAGGCAAGCTCATTGTTAATGAAAGAGAAAACGAGACAACCTGTAAACCTGCTTGCTTTTATATATTCCTTAGCTTCCCAGGAAAAGCTATTTTAAAAACATTTTCATCTTGTCAGCACTAAGGCTGAAAGGATGGGTCCGTGGAAAACCTTTTCTGGACTGTTAGTCTTCTTCCCTACCCACACAGCGAGCTCCTAGCAATTATCTGCACAAGGGGAGCTGAATTAGATTCCGTATTCCAGGAATTTAGAACTGAGATGGAGAAAGAGAAAAAAGATCTTTTCTCAGCTCAGGTTGCTGGACTTGTGTGGCATATAAGTTTGGCAACTGCAGGGTGAGCATATTCTGTCCAATGTGTAGAACAAAAAAGCAAAGAAAGTCCCTCTGTTTCAAGAGAGAAAGGGAACAAAGCTGCTGTGCAAGAGAAGGGGTGAGAAGGGAGGTGGGGACGATGCCAGGTGGCCGCCCAGGTCCCGGGTCAGCTGTGTTCCTGGCCCTGGGTTCTGAGAGTTTCTGGATCCTCAAAATAAACTTCCCTTTCAGTTCAGGATGGTTTCTGATACACAAGAGCCCTAAGTAAACCTGAGGTATGGTGGTGGTCCAACAAGACCAGGTGTGCTCAGAAAGAGCCAGGAGAGCTGGGGGCGGGAGGAGAGGGGTCACTAGGAACATGCACACTGCTTCAAGGATGCGTAACAGCACTTTGCAGGCGGGTCTTTTCCAAAGTCAGAAAATTCATCACCATCAGAAGTCACTGTTAACAACATGGTATCAGCTCACAATTTTCTCGAAGTTCTGAATATTTGATCTTAAACACACTTTGAGGTGCTAGTAACTTTAAAAATTCTATCCTGAGTATTGCTTAGATGACCAATTTCCTTTCTCATGAAATTCCTCCTCTAATTACCTTTCAAATCCTAATACCTTGGTCCACATATTAATGAGGTAATACTAAGGGGTAGGAAGATAAATTCATTCTTTACATTTTCTAAGCAATAATATTAAAAGTACTAAGGCAATGACATTTTTTATTCACTTAAAATGATGACGCTTACATGATTAGTAAATGTAAAAACAGCCTGTCTGTTCTCATATTGCTTAGAGTGTATCTTTCTGGGCATGTGTGTTTTGCGGGATGTGAAAATGGATTCCCAGGTGCCTAGTAGAGGACGGTGAGCATTGCCATGATTGCTTCAACAGCTGAGAAAAACTGCCAGAGAGTGACCGTACTATGATTTGCACTATGATTTGCACTAGCTATACGTCACCTACAGTTGTATCTCATTTGAAATAACAAAGCCAACAATCTGAAAAGACTCTAGCAGTGGTTGAGTACATTTGCTCATCAAAAGCAACCAAAACCCTTTGGCAGGTGCGATGAGCAGCAGGTAAGAAGAGATGGGCACCTTGTTTCACTGAGAACACACATAGGTCTGTGCTCTAAGTGCATCAGGTGCATTACACGAGGCTGCCTGCAGCTTTACAGGGTTCAGAGCAAAGGAGATTCTCCCAGCTGTGGGGCCTCACACAATGGAGAGGGCTAAAAATCAAAATGACCCATCAACATTTTCCTGGGCTTGCCCTTTTTCAGAGGTACTCACTTGACCCCTTTGCCTCTCATAACCAGAAAAGATATGTGTTAAAATCACAGGATGACTACTGACAGTCATGAACCTTCTGGACTAACTTATGCATACATTGGTCTGTGGGCCAACGGTATCCAAATTGGGTGTGCTACGTTAGCTATGGGAAGAAATTATTAATGCTTTTATTTATTTCTATTTTTAAAAATCTAAAGCAAAAATCTTAAGCTGTACTAATATTTACTATATGAGTGGACACTGGCTCACCTTGCTTGATCTGTGTATCAGACGCTGCATGTGAGGTTCAAATTGCAAGTATCCTCTTCTCTTCCTTCTTGTCTTTTTGACCCTGTTCCATGGGCAAACAGTTTGACAGAGGGACCCTCACAGGCTGGTTCACTTTCAGCACAGTGGGACATAGTGAAGTTTCTGATGGCCCACTTATGTTGTTTTAACTAAATTAAACCAGTTTTAAGTAAATGAAATTTCTCAAATGGACTTTTAAAAGATAATTGGGAAAAAAGCCCGGATTGAAAATAACATACAAATATTTTAAAAATATTCTCTCACCCTTATCCATTTAATAATTTATCTTTTGTGCCTGTCCTATAAGATACGTTACACAGAAAATGTACATTAATGCTCTTTCAAATTACCTAAATATCTACAATTACATGCGAGGAGTATGACACAAAAAACATTTGGAGAACATGATACAACATGGATGAACCTTGAAGACATCATGTCGAGTGAAATAAACCAGACACAAAAGGACAAATATTGTATGATTTCATTTAAATGAAATATAAATAAGCAAATTCATAGAGACAGAAGGTAGATTACAGGTTAACAGGCTACGAGAGAGGGAAGAGGCAGTTAATGCTTAATGGGTACAGAGTTTCTGTTTGTGGTGATAGAAAAGTTTTGATAATGGATAGTGGTGATGGTAGCATGATATTGTGTACATGAAAATGGTTAAAATGGGAAATGGGGTTGTATATATGTCACCACAATAAAAACTTTTTAAAAAACTTTGGAAGTACTGTTCCAGGCACAGAATCGCATGGCATTTTGGTTTTTACTTTCTCCCTGCAGGGATTATGTCACTAGGAATGCTTCTCTAGAGTATAGATGGCTGCCTGTTTTCTTTTCTAAACCTTGACTTCAGACTGTTTTATCCTTGCTTTCTTCATCACTGGCACTCTTTTCTACAAGCAGAATATAAATCTGTTCGGTCTTCTCAGCAGAATTAAGAACTCCTCTTCTATGCAGGCTTCCTCTTCAACATTAGATTATGGATTCTTAGACAATAAGGGTACTATCTTATCTGTCTCTTAGAACAAGGCCTAACATTGAAGATGTTTAATACATGTTTAATGAAATTGAATTAGAGGGGAAAAGTTTGGTGAACTCTGAATCAAAAATGCTACACTACATGCTACCAGAGGGAGAAGGTTATTACTTATTGGGTACAGAGTTTCTGTGTGGGGTTATAAAAAAGTTTTGGTAACAGATGGTGGTGATGGTAGCGCAATATTGCAAATGCAATTAATATCACTGAATCATACACATAAAAGTAACTGAAATGGGAAATTTTGTGTTGTATACCTGTTAGCATAATACATTTTTTTTTAAAAGTACTGTACTGCTAGATGCTTGGAGAGGGAGAAACATAGTCCCACACCAAAACAGCTTAGCAATAAAATGGATTATTCTTACATCAAATACATCAAATACTTAACTTGACAATATATACTAAATATATACTTTAGCTTTTATTGGTAATTCCATTTTTTATATAGTAAATTCTAATTTTTTAGAACAGATGCAGGGAATTGGGTATTCTGGTTACCTCAGTATGATGGTTAACAGAAAGGTAATAGAGGATTGCTGACCAATTTTTAAAACATGCTAATACAATAGCATATATTAATAATATAACTGTATTTTATGAAATCTCTTTTGTGAGTCAGACAGTATTTCAGCATTATGAACACCCACCATCATGTTACAGTGAAAATTTCTGGTTAGAACTTTCTGAATAGTTGGATATTTGTATGAAATTAGATTACTAGTGCTAAGCCCAAATGCAGAGTTTTAAATTAATGGAGAAGGGAACTAAAAAAAAAAAAAAAAAAAAAAAAGGAGAAAAAGGAGAGGTAAAAGAACCATCAAGGGTATTTAGTTGAGGCCATAGTTCAAATTGTTGAAGAGTTTTTTCCTTGCAGGGGGCAAAGCTGGATACCAGCCAACTGAGTGGAGCAGCCCCAGGAGGATCCTTGTGGCCTGGGGTGGAACTTGGTGAAAAGGGTCCTAGCTAACCCTCCCATCTAACACAGTGCCTCTGGTGTCCATATCAAGAACACATTTCTAGTATAGAGCCACTATCAGCCCCATGGGGTGAGACTTTCTATCTTTTTAATATCTATCCAATCTTAAGAAAGTAAGCTTGAGAACATAAATATCAAAATCCAAGTTTTCAAGATGACAGTCCCCAAAATGATCTGCACATGAATTTCTATCCATATATATATATGTATATACATACATACACATACACACACATTCACAAATGCTGGGCGGATGCACACCAAACTGTTGTGGTTACCCCAGGGAGGGGAGTGGGAGTGGAGCAGGGGGAGAGGAGGACAATCACACGTTGCTCTGTGCACTTTTATATTGCTTGGACCTTTCACTACCAAATGCATCCATATAGCACTTGTAACTAAAAGAAAATAGTTAAAAATATATCTAGTCTTCTTGGGGCTAAACATTATTAAGATTTCAATTCTACCCAAATTGATCCACAGATTCAATGCAATACCAATCAATACTCCAACAGCCTAGTTTACAGAAATGGAAAAGCTAATTATCAATTTTATTTGGAAGGGTAAGGGGCCTTGAATAGCCAAAAACACTTTGAAAAAGAAGAATGAAGTGGGAAAGACTGACGCTTCTTGACTTGAAAGCTTATTATAAAGCCACAGTGATCAAAACAGCATGGTACTGGCATAAAGATAGACGTACTGATCAAAAGAATAAAATTGAGAGTTCAGAAATACACCCTCACATCTATGGTCAATTGATTTTTGACAAGGCTCCCAAGTCCACTCAACTGGGACAGAACAGTCTCTTCAATAAACGGTGTTGGGAAAACTGGATATCCATATCCAAAAGAATGAAAGAGGACCTCCATCTCACACCCTATAAAAAAATAATGCAAAATGGATCAAAGACCTGAATATAAGAGCCAGTACCATAAAACTCCTGGAAGAAAATATAGGGAAACATCTTCAAGATCTAGTAACAAGGTGTAGTTTCCTAGACCTTACACCCACAGCACAAACAAGGAAAGGAAAAAAATAGATAAATGGAACCTCCTCAAAGTTGAATAGTTCTGTGCTTCAAAGGACTTTGTCAAAAGGGTGAAAAGGCAGCCAACTCAATGGGAAAAAATATTTGGAAACTACATATTTGATATACAGAATCTATAAAGAAATCCTACAACTCTACAATAAAAAGACAAACAGCCCAATTAAAAAATGGGCAAAAGACATGAATAGACATGTTTCCAAAGAGGAAATACAAATGGCTAAGAAGCACATGGAAAGATGCTCACCCTCACTAGCTACTAGGGAAATGCAAATCAAAACCACAGTGAGATATCTCACACCTACTAGAATGGCTGCTATTCAAGAAACAGGAAACTATGAGTTTCGGAAAAGATGTGGTGAAATAGAACACTTATTCACTGCTGGTGGGAATGTAAAATGGCACAGTCGCCGTGGAGGTCAGTTTGGCAGTTCCTCAGGAAGCTAAGTATAGAGTTGACTTACGATCCAGCAATCCTGCTACTCAGGATATACCCGTAAGATTTCAAAAGCAGGGACGCGAATAGACATTTGCACACTGATGTTCATAGCAGCATTATTTACAACTGCCAAAAAATGGAAACAACCTGAGTGCCCATCAACAGATGAATGGATGAACAAGGTGTGGTATGTACATATGATGGAGTGTTAATCAGCAGTAAGAAGGAATGAAGTCCTGAAGCACACAACAACATGGATGAACCTTGAGGACATTATGTTAAGTGAAATAAATCAGACACAAAAGGACAAATATTGTATGATATCACTGATACGAACTAATTATGATATGTAAACTCACAGACATAAAATATAAAATATAGGTTACCGGAATACAGAATGAAGCTTTAGGGAACGGTTGCTTAATATGTGCAGAATGTTTAACTAGGTCGAACTTAAACATTTGGAAATGGATAGAGGTGACAGTAACACGTTATTGTGAGAACAATCAATAGTACTGAATGGCGTGTGAATGTAGTGTAAGGGGAAGTTTAGAGTTACGCATGTCACCAGAAGGAAAGTTGGAGGTTAAACATGGGAATGTATAACACAGTGAATCTTGTGGTGGACTATGACTGTGATTAATTGTACATATATATAAAAAATATATAAAAAGTTCTTTCATGAACTAGAACAAATATATGACAATATATGACACTATTACAAGGAGTTAATAATAGAGGAGTATATGGGAAAAAACATACCTATTGCAAACTATGGACTAGAGTTAACAGTAATATTTTAGTATTCGTTCATCAACAGTAACAAATGTACCACACCAATACTATGGGTCAACAATGGGGGAAGAAGGGGATAAGGGTTATGGGAGGATTTGGGTTTAATTTTTTATTCTTGTTGCTTTTCTGGAGTAACGAAAATGTTCTAAAATTGATCATGGCAATGTATGCACAACTATGTGATGATATACTGTGAGCCACTGATTGTATACTTTGGATGGTTTGTATGGTGTGTGACCGACTATATCTCAATAAAATTGCAAAAAAACAACAACAAAAAAAACAACAAAAAAAAGAAAAACAGAACATTTCATCACAAGGTTTCCTCATGTTGCCCTATCCTTCCAACCCCTACCCCTCCTTGATCCCTGGCAAACACTTATCTGCTCTCCAATTTTATAATGTTGTCATCTCAAGAGTGTTATATAGATGGAATAATACAGTATATAACCTTTGGTATTTTTTTCTTACCCAGTATAATTTGTAGATTTATCTAGGTTGTTGTGTGTATCAATAATTCTTTCCTTTTTCATTGCTGAGTGGTGTTCCATGGCATGGACATGCAACAATTTGTTTGACCATTCACCCACTGAAGGACATCTGGATTGTTTTCTGTTGTTGGCTATTACCAATAAAGCCAATATAAATAAATAAAAATATATAAATATATATCTAGTCTTCTTGGATGAGAAAACAAAAGAAAGATGGTCTGTGAAAGTCCCTAAAACATCGGAGCGTATCACCCACTGTTGCTCCAGATTCAACCCATCAAAGCTGTTCTCCCCGGGGGTGGGGTGGGAGAAAGAAGGTCTTTCCATTAATCATGACATTTAGAGTAACAAGAAAAGACCCACCTTTCTCATTTTCTAGCACACAAAAATTCAATGCTCAAAATGTTATTAGATTGAGTTAGTATTATCAGTAAAAATATGCTCTATTTCCCATTATTTATGAAGCCCTATCCTTTTCTTTCTTACCAATTACATTCCCTATCATTTCCAAAATATACAAACTGTTTTCAATCAACAGATTTCTTTATTACAGTGTGCAGCATGCTTGTTACTGCCTCTTTTCTATATTGAATCCTTGATTGGACAAGCATTTTGAATTTAACATGGGCTATGATTGCACATACAAACAAATTAAAGCTGCCAATCTCTTTTTGGAGACTATCCTTTATATATACCACCACTGAAGAGCACCCGGTATATCTGCTTAGGAAAAATGGGGTAGGAGCAAAGAAATGATTGCCTTCTTAGAGTAAGACTTTGCCATGTTATCTAGCTATTCTTACAAACATTCGCTCAGGTTATTGCTGTCCCTTTAAAACATATTTTTTTAACTGTGAGGTCAAAACCATCCATGAAACTTTTACAACATCAAGCATTCTTCATACCAAACTTAAAAAAAAAAAACAAACAAACAGGACTTGATAAACCCAAAGAGTAAAAAAGTTAAACAGAGACCAGCGAGTAAGATCAGAAGGCCAAAATTGAGTTCCCTAAATAATCTTGTTTTTGGATGATGGGTGGGGTGACAGCAGTATTCCCGCCCCTCCTCCCAAAATGATAATATATCTTAGGTACATTTAGAGCATTATCTTCTGATGAACTTGAAGAGACTTTCCATTAACTGGCACTGGAAAGAAGCTGTGTATTATTACTAGGTAGGGCTAGGATTCAGGATTTAAAGTCCAGTAAAGTGAACAGAAATGTTTTCAGAAACTTGAGGCAAATATGAAGAACGATTCATTACTGTGGTTAAAGCAGAGTTACTAGTTTCTCAAATGAGAACTATGGGGGAATAAATACTTTATAATACTAAATACTAAAATATTACCTAAATTATTAGAAAAACTTCAGTTACACATTACTAAAGATAGGGTTTTACCATCTTACAAGCTACTTGAGATAGTTTCAGATGCCTTCCTTACTTGAATTCTCATCTGGGGGTGACAATATTGAAAGAAGACTCTTCTTTAATACCTTTGAGAGGCTTTCAGATTCAACTTTGGAAACTGTAAAAAAAACAGTTTCAAAATGTACAGGAGAAAAAGAAAAATTTTCAGGAATCTGTCTTCTTTCTCTTTTTAAGGCAGGGATTTGGTTGCTGTTGCTCACCTTTAACTTCTCTCCAAAACTGTGAAAGCAAAGGCACTGATTCCCGCGATGAACTTTTGTGAGCTTAGCAACAGAACCTGGCCTGACTTACGAAGAATTAAAGGATGGGAGACAGTAATGGTGTCGAGGTCAGGCAGCTTTGTTGGTTTTATTCATTCATTCATCAGACATATCTGAGCATCCACCAGACACTGTTGAGCTCAGTGCTTTGCAATACAAGGATGAAAAAGAAAGTAATTAGCCCTGATTCCAGGGAACTCGCAGTTTATGGAAGAGAGGTAGGCGCATGTGAAGAAACAGTTGACAAAATACACAAAGTGCTGTGAGGAAATGAGTGCTAAACTCCACCCAGAGGGCCAGAGGAAAAACCAGTTTAACTTTTGAAGGAAATCATACCAGCATTACCATTCACCAAGCTTGCCTTGAAATCATCATATATTAATGTTTTGCCATAATGGGTAGACTTTCAGTTTGTGCTATTTTGTTGTATACAATTCTAGTATATAGCGATTCTGTACAGAGGGTACAGTGATATTAAGTCAGATTGGCCAGTGGGGCTGTGGTAGTTTGAAGCTGTATGTACCCCAGAAAAACATGTTCTTAATCTAATCCATTCCTGTGAATGTGAACCCTTTTGATGAGGTTACTTCAGTTAAGGTGTGTGTGGCCCAGCCCAATCAGGATGGGTCTTAATCCTATTACTGGAGTCCTTTATAAATGGAATGAATTCAGATGAGAAAGTTACAGAAGCAAGAAACTGAAATCAACGGAATCTGGAAGAGAAGGGAGATACCAGCAGATGCCGCCATGTGCCTTGCCATGTGCCAGAGGAGCCAAGGATCGCCAGCAGCCAGTCTTCAGGAAGAAAGCATCACATTTTCCTGGCCTCTAAACTGTAAGCAAATAAATTCCCATTGTTTAACCTGACCCAGCTCATGGTATTTTCTTTGAGCAGCCTAGGAAACCAAAACAGAGGGCATATATCCTCTATTAAGAATGTTAAGGTATAGAATCCTTCCTTTCTATAGAAATCTGACATGGACACTGGCATGTGGGGTTAATTACAAGGACAACTACATTTGTTCTACTGCTACAATCTGTTCACTGATTTTCTTATTGATGATTTTTTTTTTTTAATTCAGTTTTATTGAAATATATTCACAAACCATACAGTCATCCATGGTATACAATCAACTGTTCACAGTATGATCATATAGTTATGCGTTCATCACCACAATCTATTTCTGAACATTTTCCTTACATCAGAAAGAATCAGAGTAAGAATAAAAAATATAAGTGAAAAGAGAATACCCAAACCATCCCCCCATCCCACCCTATTTGTCATTTAGTTTTTACTCCCATTTTTCTACTGATTTTTTTTCAATTTTTTAACTTTGTTTATCAAAAAATTAAAAACAAACAGGCAAACAACAACCAAAAAAACCCCACAACATTTCAAACAAAGCAATGGATTAAGGAAAACAAATAACCTAAAATAACTACTTTGCTTCCAATATGTTCCTACCATACCCCAAGAAAATTAATAAACCATGTCCAAACAGAGGAGTAAGAAAAACAAATAATCTAAAATAACTACATTGCTTCCAACATGTTCCTACCATACCCCAAGAAAATTAACAACCCCTAAGAAAACAAAGGAATAAGAGAAAAAAAAAACCTAAAATAACTCTATTGCTTCCAACATGATCTTACTATATCCAAGAAAGTTTACAAACCATAATCATTCCTGAGCATTCCCATAACATTGAGATTACCCTCCATAGTTTATCTGTTCTTATTACATTGATGATTTTTTTTTTTTTTTGTACAGGCATTTCTAGCATACCAGCATTGGATTGATACCATCTTCATGGGAATCTCACTGAGGCTCAATACCTGCAACTGGGGAAATGGCAAATAGTGATAATAATGGCTCATAGAAATAGCACCAAGACTGAGATATAATGCATGAAAAAGAGCCTGTAATGTGTCTGGCACATAGTAGGCACTTGGCTTAGAGAGGCTACAAATGTTATGCCCTTTTATTCATGGATTAGCTTCCTATGGAATTATGAGACTCTAGCCATACCCCCTTTCCCTTGGAATCTGTGAAGAACTACTCAGAATTACTCTCAGTGAACTTGACTGGCATAAAGCACCTTTCAAAATGTGCAGTATTAATTAATCCTGTCATAAATTGGATTTACAGATTTCATAATACCATGTTGTGTAAAGTCCTAAGCATTTATTTGGTGTCAACTACCTAATTCCAACATATTGTGTGCCAACTATGTGCAAGGCAGTAAGCTAAAATAAGACATATAGAGTTCCAGGATGTGTTTAAGAACATTAGAATTCAGGTAGAAAATAGTTCTTTAGTTGCTTGTTATAAAAATATTTTTAATTTGAGCCCTAGTAACTATAATTGACTTCATGAACTTTACAGTAGGCTCAAATCTTTAAATACAGCCAACTTATTAACAAGTATTAAGTGGCATGTAACTACTGCCTTTTGGGGGTTATCATAAGACATTTATCAGCTGAAGGGCTGTGAACTGGTGGATTTTCACTAGAATCTAGCTAAAAGATGTGTTCTGTTTAGCCAATGATGTTAAACTTTGTTGTTGTTGTTTTAAACGTGAATGCCTTTGGGTAGGGCATACACTCCCCAGCTCCCCACCAATCAATACTTCCTGCGATCTGACACCCAGGCATTTATTCCTTTGAAGGCTCTTGCATTTACAAACCTTGCATTAGATCATTATGCAGGATAAACTTCATTCAATTAGCACCCAGGGAATACCCTAAGGGTAACAGCAACACAGTCTCCTTCAATATAAAATCTTTTAGGTCATGAGGACTTATGATTTAAAATGAGTCACAAAAGACTGACAGGGAGTTATTAGTTTGAGAGAAGAACTAGGTATAACTTACAGATGGGATTTTGCCACTGTAGTACGAGAGCTTCCTTTTCTTTTCAAAGAATTTTTGAAAAGGCCCTGTGCCGGTTTGAGTGTATTGTGTCCCCCAAATGCCATTATCTTTGTGGTCTTGTGTGGGGCAGAGGTTTTTGGTGCTGGTTAGATTTGCTTGGAATGTGCCCCACTCAGCTGTGGGTAATGATCATTTTGATGAGATGGTCCCATGGAGGCGTGGCCCCACCCATTCGGGGTGGGCCTTGATCGGTGGAGCTATATAAATGAGCTGACTCAAAGAGGAAACAGAGTGCAGCTGGGAGTGATGTTTTGAAGAGAAGCAAGCTTGCTAGAAAGGAACGTCCTGGGAGAAAGCCGTTTTGAGGCCAGAGCTTTGGAGCAGACGCCAGCTGCCTTCCTAGCTAACAGAGGTTTTCCGGACACCACTGGCCGTCCTCCGGTGAAGGTACCCGATTGCTGAGGTGTCATCTTGGATGCTTTGTGGCCTTAAGACTGTAATTGTTTAGTGAAATAAACCCCCGTTTTATAAAAGCCTATCCATCTCTGGTGTTTTGAATTCTCCAGCATTAGCAAACTAAGACAGGCCCTAAAGATGCCTTATTTGATTACAAATATGAGTTCTGTACATAGACTTACCATTATATATTAAGGAAGTTGCCATTTATTGGATTTCAACTATGTATGTGCAAAATCTTATTTAGTCTACATAATAATTCTATGAAGCACAGGCATTATTAAAGCATCACCAAGATATTTCTGATTCTACAACATCTCTTTGAGAAATGTTGGAGAAAATTATTTTTATCCCTATTTTAAGGTGGGAAAATTTGAGACAAAGCAATCTCTTGGAGAGTTAATAGAGACACTACAATGGGAACACAGGTTTTCTGACTCCTAAGCTTATGGGTTCTCCACTGGCTATAACCTCTGAAAGCCGGGTCCGACGAAGATGAGAGAAGGAGTCTTCCAAGAGTATCGCAACCCTGTGAGAACCTGGGCTGGGGTAAGATGGCTCTTTCTCCATCACCATGAATTGGAATCAGACATGCAATTTACTTTCTTGGCATCTTAATATGCTGATATTTTGTTGACAGTCACCTGGTTCAGGTTTTGTTATTTTATAGATATTCTTCTGAACTGAATGCCTCTCATCTGAAACATTTCATAAAAATGTTTGCTATTAATCAAGCCCATCTAGGCTCATGTTTTGAGGTCAATTTTTTTTTTATTATTAAAACCACTTTTATTTGTTTTAATCGTTCCTTGCCTTTTTAAAAAAAAAATTCAGTTTTACTGAGATATATTCACATGCCATACAATCATCCATGGTATACAATCAACTGTTCACAGTACCATCATATAGTTGTACATTCATAACCCCAATCTATTTTTTTTATCAACTGTATGAAAAAAAATTAAAAAAAAAAAACATACAATAAAAGAACATTTCAAAGAGACCATAACAAGGGAGTAAGAAAAAGACAACTAACCTAAGATAACTGCTTTATTTCCAACCTGTTCCTACTTATGAGGGGTGACAATGGGATTGGGAAAGCCATAAGGACCACACTCCACTTTGTCTAGTTTATGGATGGATGAGTAGAAAAATAGGGGAAGGAAACAAACAGACAAAGGTACCCAGTGTTCTTTTTTACTTCAATTGCTCTTTTTCACTCTAATTATTATTCTTGTTATTCTTGTGTGTGTGCTAATGAAGGTGTCAGGGATTGATTTAGGTGATGAATGTACAACTATGTAATGGTACTGTGAACAATCGAAAGTACGATTTGTTTTGTATGACTGCGTGGTATGTGAATATATCTCAATAAAATGAAGATTAAAAAAAAAAAAAAAAAAAAAAAAAAAACCCGTGTAGTGGGACAAATGGTTTTATCCAATTGTCTTCTTATTGAGGACAGAAAGTGAATCCTAATTGATCTCTGGATCTCTGGGAACCTACCCACCGCGCCTGCTGCACAGAAGGCACAAATGAAATCATGTTAGCAGAACTGACTGCTACAGAAAAGTAAGGGGAAAAAAAAGAGGAAACCCACAAATGTTCCTGCTTTTATGAATCTCAGAAAGTCCTTTTAGGCTTTTGGGGGACTGGGGCAAGTAGCTGTGAGCAAGTGCTGTTAGCTGAGTTGGTAATATTCTTATAACCTTCAGAATAGCTCATTTAAACCCCTGTGCTACAAGGAACTCAGTACTGGCACTTTCTCGATTTAAGGATGGCAGCTAATCCGTGATTTACTGCGGTCTACTGACCAATGAAAACTAAAACAATACCACCAAATGCAACAGGCTGAATTTCTTACAGATTTGACTTTTGATGATCACCATATTTACTACTAGTACAAATCAGGCTGAGGAACACCTACCATAAATCAGATATCTAACACTAACAAATTACGCGCCCATTACAGATGACCTTTGGAGTTGCTCAAGGTACAGTCACAATCACGCATTAAAAAAAGCTGCCTTTCGCCGTAATGTGTGAATGTATGAAATTAAATGAGGCTTGCAATGTAATCAGTGTGGTTGGCTGCTTTAATATATTCCATTTCAATTTCAAATCACCACAAGCCAAGAGTGACGAATGTAATTTGATCAGCTGTTCACAAAAACACAGAAAAGCAAGTGTAGATCTAGCAACAAGCCAGATTTTTAAAGGAATTAATATTTTATACTACCACTAGAAGTTCTTAATGTATTTTAAAAATAGTAATTAAAACCAAACCAAAACACAATTCTTCCCTCACCAAAAACTTCAACCCTCACTCAGAAGTTCAAAAGATACAATACTTAAGTAAAACCAGCATATTTAATTTTTCCAAAAGCCATGACATATCTCAAAGGTACCAAAAGAAAATGAAAATCAAAAGGCCTTGCCCTGACACTTAGAAACAACAGGGCACTTGGAATCAATGTGCAGGGTTCTCCAGCACTGATTATTACTATCTAGGAAGAATTTGTGTCTGAACACAATTCTTGCTCTCCATCCCTGCTATGTAAGTCTGGGGCAACACAATTTACAAATTTAGTCACTGTCGCACTCTATGTTTTCAGGTCCCTAATAGCTAGCTGCTTTTGGAGTCTGCTTTCAGCAGAACATACAAAAAACAACACGCTGAGATGAAAATGAGGTTGCATTACCCTGGTCACTTTTTAATGTTGTGGTGCTCTTTAGAATCTCCCTCATTAATATTTTAAGCTTTACCATGTTCCTCTAGGCTTATATGCATTTTTAGAGGAAAATCACAGGGTGTTTCTAGGAGTTGGACGCTTGGTGGAGGATGTCTTCCAAGGGGCTTCCACAGAAACAATATATACAATTTAATGTCTTTCACCAAAGAGTAATGAGAGTGATCCTTTATAAGCCATAAATCAGATTATGCCAGTCCTCTACTTTAAAAGCCTCTAAGAGCTTCCCACTGCATTTAGGATAATATTCACACCCCTCACTGAAGTTCTTCGGGATCTAGCCCCTGCCTGTCTCTCTAAGATAGCCCCTCCAGCCACATTTGCCCCCTTGCTGTTACTTCACCATGGGAAAGACGCTCTAGCCTCAGGCTCCCCTTACTATGTTCCCTCAGTCTAGAATATCCTGACTTTTTTAGGGCTGGCTTCATTTTCTCATTCAGGTCTCAGCTCAAATGCCCCTTCTCAGAAAGAACTTACTAGCTACTTCCATCAAACCACCCCATTTTATCGTCTCATTAAGGGTGTTATGTCTGAAATCATCTTGTCTCTCTCCCTCTGCTCAACGTGCCATGAGAATAGACACCTTTCCTACACCTGGTATGTGGCAGGCAATCAATAAATGTTCCTTAAATTAAAAAGAGATATAATAAAATACAGTACAATAGCATACTATGAGTGGCACTGTACTGATACAGATATTTAAGGATTTCTTTTTGAATAGACAGAAGTATACCATAGAGGAAGGGTGAAGGAGAGGAGGGTGTAAAGTCTGGCATCAGCTGGCCCCAAGTTTTAATTATGGATCTGTACTAGATTTAGATCATTGTACCAGAAAATAACCTCAATTGACCTCAGTTTCTCATCTGTAAAATGGGGATTATAACATCTGTTTAGATTATTGTGAAGATTAGTAATAACTACCACACATAAAGAGTCAAGTAGTTCAATAATAAAGGATTTAAAAAAATTACCTGATGTCACCAAATTCTCTTTAAATAAAAATGGCAACTTAAAATAGAGTGATTAATAGACAGGTGGATACATTAAAATGACAACATGGCAACTTAGTAACAAAACTATAGATGGGTTTGAATATATTTACAGTCATTATATCACACTGGAAATTAAGATTACAAATACACATGGACAGAAATAAAGTAGTACAATTTCTAGAGTTTCAAACCAAGTGATGGTTGATGTCTATCACTTCTAATTATAAAATGCAACATATCCCTTTTCTCTTTTGAGACAAAGATCTAAAGGCAATAAACTATTAAAAACCCGCAGAGATTTTAAATTTATATTCAATTGAACAAATGGTGAATATAACAAAGGGCACTTATTAATTTTATTCTCTAGAGATGCTTTAGCCACATCATGTCACAACAAAGCCAGCACATAGCATGGCCTCTATCAGTATTGAAAAGAAAACGTAGCATTTTTCCTTCTGCTCTTTTCATTTGAGAAGGAACCTGTGGTGGTTTATTTATTGGGCAGTAAATGTATTCAATGACACTAACCTTTCAAGATAATGAAAATCTCAACAGGTCAAACACTTGGAGTAGTAAGTACTGATTGCATCACGGAGGTACCATGCAACCAGCCTTCTTTGTGCTACTAATTTAGAAGCTGAATAGATTTGGGGAGAAGGGGAGGGGGGCTTAGAAAGAATGCTATTAACTGCAAAATACAAAAGGGTGGTAGCAAAGAGAAGGTTGCTAGATTAAAAGTACTAATTGATAAAAAATAAGTGAAAACAGCAAAAGGAGAGAAAGCAGTCCGTGAGCTGCAATGGTGTAAACCTACAGTATTAGGATGGACCATATGAAATTGCTATTTTTTGAAGTCCGAAATAGTCAAATGTCAGCAATTTTATATGGTTCAAATGAATACTAAAGCACCTAGGACTCCTTGTTACTACATAATAAATGACAGCCACTAACCCATGCATGAATTTTGCATGCAAGGGTAAACCCTGAATGGCTTGTACTTGGGACCTTTTAACAGCAGTGCCTGAAATGGTAACCATTAGGTACCAGATCCAAATGTGGGCAAGAAACTCTTCTACTTTTATAGATTCAAATCTCCAAATACCTTGTGAGGAATGTTAAGGTTTCAGAAAGCATGCTTAGCTTGCAAAGTCAGACTGGTACTACAATTTTAAGGCAGGAGTTTAAAAGTACTTAGATATCTCAAAGTCTGAAGAAAGGCAAGATTCAAAAGGGCATCGTGAAAAATGAGAGGTGAACCTACTCCATAACTAATATTTTAAGATGTTCAAGAATACTATTATGAAGCCATGGAATTATATTTTAAAAATAACAGAAAGTGCGGATATTAAGGCACATAAATAAACCTGTCATTGCAGTGACAATGTAACAGGGAAGTGGGGCGGGAAGAGGAAAAGGGGAAAAATTCAGGTAAACACTCCAGTATTTAAAAACAAATGGTGCGTTTGGATAGCTAATGTGATAATTTGAATCACAGCATGTGGTATTCTAAAAAGGAGTGCTGCAGAGTTGCCTGTGTGCTAGAAGGTGATTGGTTAAGCTTGTTCTGGCACTATTTATGATAATAAAATATTTTCATCTGCTTTTATAAGAGGAGGGGGGTGTTTTAAAGAAAGTGAACATAGTGATCAAACTGTTACTGAGCAAGAGCTTAAACCTGTTCCTAACTTCCAGAAATTCTTTCTGTTATTTAACTATAATCAAGGTAAAATAGTGAAGAAGACAGTCAAAGTGAAAAGAAAACTGGGGAGGGGGAGAATCTTGTTTTGGTGAAGATAAACGGTTTACACAGGACAAAGCAGGGACTGACATTTGCATCTCAATGGTTACAGGCTGACCAAATGGAGATGAAGCCCACTGACAAACCATATTTCACCAGTTCTAAGATGAACCGCCTTCCCCATGTTCTAACATCTCTGACATCTAACATCTCTGAAATCAATGCCATTTTAGATTTAATGATAACATGCTAGCTGACCAGGAGGTGAGCTAATGCCACCTCTACACGTTGCCCAATGTCTATATTACCTCCAATTATGCTCTTTATCTGAACTAGGAATCTTCAGAGTTTCTGGGTTTAAGAACCTTACCATTGGAAGCTCTGATTTTGTTACAAAGAATGTTACCGTGTATAAATGAAAGCCTTTAATGGAGGGAAATCCATGCAGATACAGAAAATATTCAACCTATCTTGAACTCCTGACAAGAGTAGATGCTTGCTGCCTGTGTAAATAAGTAGAGAAAACCTTACAAAAGGCTTTTGGTGACTTTTATTAAAAAGAATAAGTACTGTTCAATACAGAGACCATGTGATGAAGAAAAAAAGAGCGCTAGAATCCTGTGCTGTTCAATAAGGTAGCCACTAGTTTCATGTGACTATTTCAGTTTAAATCAGTTAAAATTAAATACAATTGAAAATTCAGTTCCGCAGCCACACAAGCCACATTCGAATGTTCAATAGCCACATGTGGCTAGAGGCTACTGCATTGGACAGTGTAGATATAGGATATTTCTGTCATGGCAGAAAATTCTATTGGATAGTGCCACTCTAGACTAACAGTCTGGAGATGAATTACACCTCAGCTCTAACACTTACCAGTTGTGAATTTGGACAAATCAATGAGCCTCACTGATATTTAGTTTTCTCATTGGTAAAATGAATATGTAATCGTTATCCTATTCCCAGGGATGCTAGGAGGATCAGATGACAAAGGACATGTGACAGTGCTTTGAAAACTATACAGTACCATAAAAAAGTTAGCTACTATTTTTATATTTTTATGTGAGTTGTACTTTATTGAAGTGAGTCTCATGTTTTTGTATTTTTAATGTTAGTCAGCTATTTTTTTAACCATTTAAACTCCAAGGTTTTTAATGGCTTCTTTTTCTGCCAAAAAAAAAAAAGAAAGAAAGAAAGAAAGAAAAGAAAAAGAAAAAAAATATGCCTCCAGATACTTTTAGCAAGCAAATACCTACAGCAGCCACATGAGTAACATAACTGAGTGAAGTGGGCTGGGCTGGGGCTATGGCAAACTGGAGAATCCATGTTCTACCTAAACCACTCAGCTCTAGCCTATCATTGCCATTCAGGAATGTCAAGCTACTGTAGCCAGATACTGCTTCTTAAAAGAAAGCTAGAAACCTGGCTGTTTATACGAAATCTCTATTTCAAAAAATATTAGCAACTAACTAAAATTTTTACATATTCTTCAGGCAAATTAAACACATTTAGAGGTCATATGTGGCCCATGGCTGCCTCTCTGTGACCCTGGTTTCTAAGCAAGCCCCTACTACACCTGTATTTCGTTTTCCATGGCCCCATGCCATAGTGCACTCTTACAAATAAATGCACATACTTCGTTCCTTGTTGTACCTCACAGGGAAACAGAAATGAAGTTTTCAATAAGTTATTTACTTTACATAGATTACCACTCGCCATATTAAAAAGTTATTTCTAAGGTTACTAAAATATAACAATTAAAAAAACACATACTGACCCAAATTTAGAAAATAAAGAGGTTATGCCCCTTTGGACCAAATGCCCAGAAAAAGGGGCAGGGGAGGAAGGGAATTATATTATTCTTACATGATTCTATGCCCAAGTTTTACTGTAATACTGTAATTAAAGAAAATATTCCTCTTTTTTCATTCCTACTCTGCTGGAAAATTACTGGAAATCTGGGGGAGCTCTATAATATTTTATATAAAAGCCAAAGGTCTCTAGTGATGAATGAGTTGAGAAATTAAAACCACACACACACAAAACAACCTAATTTGGAAAGCATACTGCCAGAAAGCAAAGCAAACCTTTTAATTCTCCCAGTAATTTAAATGCTGTTCACTCAAAAGCCCATTAAATTGAAAAGGTTTCTGTACTGTATATGGAAGCATATACAATTTTTATTCTAAGTGTACTTAGCCACATTTTATTTTTATCATATGCTCGCCCCAAGGAATCAGCAGTTGTGGCCTTTTATTCAGTTGATAATTCAAATATTATTTCTAATACAAATGTACAGTTTATCATGCTTATTTATCACTAACTTGGTATACTTCATAATCACATTACAACCCCACTGTGTACTGAATACCACTTACAGTTCAAACTACTCAAGACAAGCACTGTTACTTTCAAGAGAAGATTGGCAGTAATTAAAGGTCTTATTTAGTAGTTGTTGGTAACCACTTTTTTAAGGGGGAAAAAAACAATAGAAAGTAGTATAGATATATTTAATTTGGTAATTGTATTTTATTAATGAGATCTATTTTGGACATATACTTTAACTGGGGTTAAAACAGATGTGCTAAACTGTTATCAGTGCTATAAAACAGAATGAAATGGAAGTGTTTTGTAATTCATCAACAAGAAAAACCAAAAATCTGTGACCTACATGGAATAAAACTAAACCATACCATAACACTAATAATAATAATAATAAAAACAATAGTACTTTTCACTTATAGACCTCCTTTCAGGGGAATTTCAGAGTGCTTTATAAACATGTGCTATTGTTCCTTTTTTGAACAAATACAACAACTAAATCAAAGAGTAATAATGGTTTGTCCATGCCACAAAGTGAGTCAGCGGTAAACCAGGAATAGATTTTCTAACTTGCTCAGTCTCCTGCAATTATATTGTGCAATGATTACCCTGTTATTGCATGTCTTGCAGGTTACACCCAAGACATAGGTATCTCCAGATTTCATGTGGGCTCAGTATTTTTCTCCCCCTGCTCCAGGGGGTAATAGTAGTGTTCACAAACCTACGTTGCCATCAACATGTGTGCCTGCAAGCTGCTCAACTGGGGGCCATGCCAGGACAGAAGAAAGGATCAGTCTGCAAGCCTCTCACCTCCCCACCTTCACTGGAGCAATCTGGTGGTGGCCTCCAGACATTTCAAGATGTGATACAGTCTAGCAAACAAATTTGAAATGCTGGGAGAAAAGAAATTCAAAGGCAGCAAGCTCAGTAAAGAGCTAGAACTGGGAATCACTAGAAAAGCCTGCAGACAAAATGGCCAGCTGTCATTATATGTGTATAGGTTCTGGAGGTTGAGGAGTAGGCCTGGGCAGCGACATTTCTCATTTGAAGTAAACTTGTAGAGTTTTTAATTTATCCCATGAATACAGCGGACATCAGTTTGATTTATATAATCTAAACGTATGAACAATAAATTTCTAGGCTGGAATTTGTGAAATCTTCTGGCGATGCATGATATTACAGCTCAACACTAAGGTATATTGCAAAACCAGGTAAATTAAGCTCATATGGGGTGAGGAGATGGCATGGGCTAAATGTTCAATGAATGTATGGATACATGGATGGAAATAAATCTTAGGATATGGTTGGAGAGTAAGATGGGAAATAAACAGCAGAGAAAAGAGGATGGTGTCAGAAAGTGCTCTGAAGTATTCTAGAAAACATTAACTTCACAAATCCATTTATTCAACTTCTATTATGTGAAAGTTGCCATCAGACATACAATAATGTATCAAGCGTGGTTCCTGCTCTCAAAGAGTTATACTGCATGGACACAGTGCCTAAGAAGTGCAGGAATTTGGAGGACAAAGAGATCATTTCTAGCTCAGAGGCCTTAAAGTATGAATAGAATACCAAAAGGAAGAGACTTGGTAGAGGCTGGCAACCCAGGCAGGGAAAACCACATGATCCAAAGGATACAGCCACAGTGAAGTTCAAGGCCTGCACAGTGATTGGCGAGGGTTCTAATCAGCGGGTACCACGGAGGTGCCGTTCTAATCCTTCTAGGCAAATGGGAGAGATCTGAAACCTAATGGCCTGAAACAGAAGTGATCTGAAACCGTTTTCTAGCGCCAGGACCTCAAAGCTGGTAACTGGGGCCAGCCAAGCTGTTTCTCTCATCTGCAGGTGCCAGGCAAGCCCAGGAAATGACCATGGCACCCAGAGGTATCCTTCTAAAGCCCCCAGTACCACCATCCTGTCCCAGACCCCTGGGATCACAGGCAACAAGATGGAACAGCAGAAGGCTGCTCCGCTCAGGATCTAGCCAGCTGGGCCCCAAGGCAAGAAGAGGACAGGAAGTAGGGGAAAGGTCCCCAACATCCAAACTGTGGAGGCTCCTAAATGCCAAGTTCAGGTAAGCTTCTACCCTAATCCTTCCAAGTTACCTACACAGTCTCCTCAAGGGTTCCTCATCCTCCACAGCAGCCCTTTTCCTACTTTTATGATGTAAGTTAATGGGGAAAATAACATTTGCTTTATAGCCAATTTTGTTGACATGCATTTATTTTCTCTTCAGTTTGCTTATTACCAGAAAACAGTTCCTTCTTGCTTACTTTTCCCCAGCCTAATTTTTCCTTCACTCTATTCTCCCATGCTATATTAGCTCATATAACACCACGAATGCTTCCTTTATCTAGGAAGTAAGTCATGTGTTTGCCTTCATTTTCCTTTCTACTGTCTATTCAAACTGTTATCTGGATGCTACCCAACCTCCCTTTCTATCTCAAAGTCAAACATAATGCATATTTGACAAGAAGCTATATTATAGTTTGAAGAGTTTCACTAACTCAGAGATTCTCAACACTGTGGGCGTGCATCAGAATCATCTGCAGAGCCTTAAAAATATATAGATGCCCGGGCCCCACACCAGACCTACTGAGTCCAATATCTGGCAGTGGCATCTGGGCACCTGCCATTTAAAAAAGTGCAAAGGATGCATCCTGGTTGTTAAGAAATATTCTGCTAAAAGGTACACACATGATTTGAGAAATCGGTTTGGCTGAATTTCTGCACGCAATTACAAGTATTTTTTTTACCCTCCCTAGAAAAGAACCAATAGTCATTATTGATTGTTTAGCATTAGTGGAACACATACCAAAGGTTCATATCCAAACAAAACTGAAGGGATTTTTGGATTATTCATGCTACAACTCCTTCCATCAGTACTGATAACTAAGACTTAAATGTATCTTTTCTAATATATTTCTGACATGAATGTTATTTCAAAAAAGAAGAAAACTGAAGAATAGCTAAGATAGATTTTAAGGTCCTTGAGAGTAGAGACCATGTCTTTTTCATACTGTAACCATTAAGTAAACATGAACTGAACATTTAATACATGTCTGGTGTTCTGCTGGGGATGCAAATATAAACAAAACAAGGTCAGTGAGAGGCTACAGAAACCAATTCAAATGCAGTAACTTTAATGCCATGTGGTAAGTCTACAACAGTGGTTTGGATAAAGTATTATTCTCAGAATAACAGAAGTAACAAAACCAACTGACATTTACTGCATGCTTACTATGTGCCAGGCACTGTTCTAGATATTTTACATATCACCCTGCGCACATTTGGCCTTGTTTAATTTATAATCCTATGAACCACTACACTATGTTGCCTTTCAGGAGCCCTGGTCAGTGCCCTTTATATCACTGGTGCTCAACAACTGCTTGCAGAAGGAAGGAATAAAACAACAAATATTTACAGAGTGCTCCCACAGTGTGCCTGAAACGCCTTCTTCCTAAAAGTCCTGAATAACACAGGCTAAAACCTCTGAATGTTTGTATGACTCCTTAAAGCCTAGGCAAAAGACAAATATTATCTTTCCTCCACTTCAGTAATGGGATCAGCAGTTAGGTTTTCATATCTAACCCTTAAATCGATCCCTTCACTTTTCTTTTACTCTAGTTCCTATAAGCTTACATCGTTTTGGAGCCAAACTGAAAATGACATTTTCAGGACATTGCTTCCAAGAATTTCCCACATGCCCTAGCATGTTACGGTGACATTCTGCAGCAATGAAAAAGAAATTTCCTTAGAATTAGGTGAGAGAGGCAAATCTAAGGAACTGATATTTCATGTTGAAAGAAGGAAAAAAGTTTCCTGATTCAGGGCTAAAAGCTGCTGCCAGTAGCTTGTTTTGTTCCCAAAGATCGGCACACAAAAGTTTCACAAAGCTGGAGGGAAAAGATTTGGATGCTAAGCTGGGGGCGGGGGGAGCTGGGTTGCAATTCCCATCATTCCTTTGGGAGCAGTACAAAAATAACAAAACCTCTATAAAAGAGATGAGCAAGTCTGCTGTGAAAGTAATGACCCCTCACATATAGGGAAAGCAATTTGCATCTACAGATCTCATTGGTATAAACGACCTCCTTCAAAGAGTGAAAACCTCAATGGAAATCCACTATATACCCATGAAAAGCTTTGCCAGCTATTCGTTGAGCTGTATACAGACTAACAAACAGGAGTGGTTAACCTGGCGCACCATGCACTATAGAGATATTTTTTTTAAGTAGGCTTAGTCAGCTAATCTTGTTGAGATTTCTCTCTTACTACTGATTTCTTATTCTCAAAATAAATTAAGAGGCTTCATTCAAAATTCCCTGTGGTCTACCAGCTTGAGTTTGTTGGGTGTCTTTGATTGTCTCTTGTCTTTAGATTCCCTGCCTTGTCTGTTTAGATTTTGCAGTGCCCTTTGGTATTTCCCGTTAGTCCATGTCTGGAATAGCTAATTACAAGGCAGCATAATTCCCGCCCGTTCAACAAGGAATAGCAGAACCTTGCTAATTCACACCAATGACTGAAAGACTCCTGTGTAAGTTACTGAATTATGCAAATGAGCAATAAGTGAAGAAAGATGATTCAAAAATGTATTTCATTCATTTATTTTGACAAGTATAGTCTTAATTATTTCAAAAATTTCTTTGTAGCATACTAATAAATTTACTGTGGCACACTTGTTAAAAGTGATCAAGCCTTCACTAACAGAGACCAGAGTGCATCCTGTGAAATAATTTCCTGGCAATAACTCAGGTTCAGACTCTCTCTTTTATCTTGGAATTTATGGACTTTTCAGTGTCTACATTTTTTTTTGGTGAGACATAAGTATAATCTATAAGAATTATTTCAGCAGCAAACATTTACTTTATAAACAGGCCCTGCATATATTTAAACTTTCACCATGATGTTAACACACAAAAAAAAATACCCAAATTAATTCTCCTTCAAGTAAACTATTTTTACATTCTATGGTCAAAATACCAATAGCACTTCATTTTTATCTCTAAATAACACTAGTTCAGTCTGTCATTCATCCCTTTAACTTCTTATTTCTGTTTCTTTTGGTCTCACCATACTTTCTTTTAAAGTTAAAAACGTCTGTTTTAAGATAAGTGGATATATCATGGTATGTAACATTTTTGTGTCAAAATACTTACATTATTATATTCTGAGTTAAATTATTTAAGATAGGAAAACATTTTGATACACTTTTGACAGATGAATCCTGCAAGATGGAATCAACTTCTTTCAAAGTAACACCACTGGTTACAGTAGGGAGTGAAGAGAGAATGACCTAGCTTACAGTTCTGGATTTAAAGCTTTACAGAGGCCACCCTCTTAATAAATGCTTTTTAAACTAAACTTCCAGTTCAGATATGTTTTAAATCATCGTGCATTTGTCAAATGAAGTTCCCTGACTTATAAAAAAGCTAGAAAAGCAATACAGCCCTTATAGAATAACGAGAAAGACAAAAGTCTGTCTTAAATTAAACGTCTACATATTTGCCTATTAAAATCTCACCCACTCTTCAAGGGCCAACCCAGATTCCATCTTCACCAGGAAGCCTTCTCTGAGGTATATGCCAAGATCCCACAGCACTTTATTCGATTCCCTGTATTATAGTTATTTGTCTTCAGGCTGATTAAAAACAGGGCAGCTGTGATACAGCAGAAAGAATGCTGGGTTCTTACACTCCTTAGCTTTGCTACCTTGAAGGGGGTCATTTCATCTCTTTGAGGTTGTTTTCTTATCTGTAAAATGACAACTACCTCTATCCAATGGTACTCTCTAAGAAAAGTAAAAGATAATGGCTATGAATGTCTTCTCTAAAAAAGTAGGTGCTTATAGGGTGAATGCAGAAATAAAATGATCAGAAGGATTGTTACCTCTAGAGCAGGAATCGGGTCCCACTTATAACTTGTGTCCTTTACATATCATACAGAGCAGACTCAACAAATACTTGCTGAATGAATTTGGGGCGAGGAGAGGAAAGAAGTAGAAAACAAGAATCACACACAGACCTGGTCTTGTGACCCTCTTTGTGAATTTGGTTTTACAGTAATTTCTTAAAACGAAGAAAGTGCCCCAGTACCTAAAATTAGCCAGCAAACTATCTTTTATGAGCACGGTTGGTTTAAGTCTTCAGCATTAAGGGATGGTGCTAAGGCTAGCAGGGCTCATAGACCAAGGAGAGAAAGGTTTCACAGGGCCTTTCTGTGGGGACAATGCAATCAATGTTAATTCAATTTAACTCAATGACAGGCTACTAATTCCATTTAGTTACTGTCCTGTTGGGTGCAAGGTAAGAGGATGCGGACGGATCTGAATAAATTCATGACAACTATAGGAAAAACTAGTCTAAGAATGAGTCAAATTGATGCTAGGTTTCTTTTTACATGAGGGGTAGCATTTACCATATGGACATTATAGGGTAGCATAAAATAATAAATGGGGGCTGACTAACAATGTGAAAATCAGCATCATATCTGGGCCCAGGGCTACAGGGTAACTGCAGACATTGCAAGGATATTATTAGACTTCAAAAGTTATGGTTGATTTCCTTAGAATAATTACCAAAAATCTAAAGAACAGAGGACAATGAAAACATATGCCAACTCATATGAAAAGCAAGAACACAAAATAAAACCAAACAAAACATACGCAAAAAACCAGTCAGTTTAAACATTAAGTCAGTTTAAAGGCCCTTCTGATACTGGCCTTTGATAAAACACAAACAATTGGTCAAAAACAAAATAAAATAAAATAACAACTACCAAAACGAAAACACAAATATTAAGAGAATACCATGAGAGGCAAGTGGTATCTCATAGAGGGGGCATCAACATCTCTGAAACCATGAGAAGAAATGTTATCACAACAGATTTAAGGCACACAAGTGTAACTGAGAAAAGATTCCCCTGAGGAAAAGAGTATGAAATTTTAAAACAATCCCAAACTACCAGAGAAGAAAAAAAACAGAGTCAGATTAAAGTCTGTTTAAATCCCAAATTATTTCTCTGATATCATGAAATAATTCTGGATGACTATAATCCTCTAATCTACTTGAAGAAAATGGGCTAGTTTTTTCAAATCTTTCACTGAATTTTTTAAAAAGTCACATTTATTAGAAATTTTAGCTGATGTTAAAAAGTCACAAAGTCAATAACTGACTGATAAAACCACAGAGAGCTTCTTTAGAAAGATTTAAGAAAAAAGTGGAATGACATCTATTTCTATGACTACAGAGCTGAACCTTTTAATGTTTAATGCTGCATATTTAAAAAGAATATATATTTTAAGTAGCTACTTCAATACATTTCTAGTGCAAAGCACAAATCTGAGAGGAAGAAAATTTACTATAACCATATCTATCCCCAAGTGCTTTATTTAAATCATGTTATAACAGATTATACAGCTGTTTCACAAATATCGATAATTTAATAATCTTGAACTCACAGTACATTCTATCATGACACTTAAAGGATCTACTCTCTTCTCTGCCATGAGTATTATAAACCATTTCCTCCTAATTAATCTCCAATTAATTCAACCAACCTCCAATTAGTCTTCTACAACATTACCCTACTTAGACAATAAAGCATACTCTCTAGACTGGGTTTTAAACCTGGGCTAAAATAGACTCCTACAGACCAAAAATGGTTCTGGGATTTCTCTTTGTAGTGTAATTTAGATGTCATATCTAATTTGCTGTCATGCTATTGTTTCACTGTGCAATTTGTATGTCGTTTTGAATGGTAAAGGCATCATAGCTTTATTGAATTAAATCTTCTGTCTTTATTTAGGGTCTGATGTTACATGTTTGTGCGTGTATGTTTATGTCTCAAAAGCTACTTCTGACATCAAGTAGAAGTAGAAAAAGAATATGCTCTTTTGATGTGTTTGGTCATATCTTAGTAAATATAAACAAACTGAAAAAAAAAAAAACCCTCTCCAAACTAAAGAGACAGAATTTTGAATATTCTTATTTTCTGCTTTTATAGGCAGAGTTAGCTAAATAAGCCATTTACGTTATACAACTATAGAAAGACTTGCTGATTTGTAAAATAAATGCCTTGGTTATCAATTTTATTCAACAATTCTTTCCTAAGAAAGAACTGCCCTTTCCATTGACAGTGTTATTAATACCTACCTCAAGCATAAGATATTATTCTTGCTACAACTCCATAATCACAAATAAATTAAAACGCTCCCTGACTTTCACTCATAAGGGACAAAGGTCATGTCACCTATATCACAACACTCAGTTTAGTGTTGGTCTGTCTGTAACTGTCCTCCTCGTCCTGGCCTATGGTTTTAAGTTACAAACTAAAGTCATAACTAAGAAGACGAGCCATGGAGAAAGCCACCCACTAGACCACTGGAATAGCCTTTTAAGTAATTTTAGGTGCATGAAATTTCATAAAGTTTTTACTAGATAATTACACTTCCTGATTTTGTAATTAGTGGAAGTACATGCAATTACATAATAATTATGATAGTAATTACATAATTAAGATGTATAATTATGTAGTAAAAAACATCATGGAAATAAAACCATCTACTGTGTAAGCACAATACATTTAAAAAGTAAATTCACCTAGCTCAACTGTTGAAAAATACTTTTCTTCAACATAACAGTGATTAGCTCACATTACAGTATAACTGCTTGAAAACTGTTTAATATTTTTTTCTCAATGGTGATAGATGTATATTTTTTTAAGTAGATGAAAAAAAATGTCATAGGTTTTTCCTACTCTCACCACTCAAAAAAGGACAATGTTTTGCAAATGAAGACCATCAACCACAGCCTTATCACCTAGACATTGCAAAAAAACTGGTGCCCTTGTTTGTGTTGCTATACTTCTCATGATGAAAGGGAAGAGAAACCTGCCCGCTGAAAAGAAGTGACAGTAAAGGGCTGTATAAAACTAATAGTACACCTGCTAACAGAACATGCTTGGAAGCCCATTTTACATGAAAGTGCAAAAGTTGAGTGAGTATTTACAGAAATGGGCTTAGAGAAAAAGGCACATTGTTCGAATCCAAATGTTTGCAGTTCTAATATAGGGAAACTTTCATACATCTTAAAGACTATGACAAAAAATGTACAGAGACAGGACACCTCTACTTATGGGCAAAGCAACTAAGGTGGTGATTTTCTGGAAAATGTAGTTTCTCTTCTGTCACACTGTAAAATCATCTTTTGTAAAAGAGAAAATGTAAACAAACACAAACTAGCAGTATTCAGAGAGAAAAACAAAGCAGTGTGAAGGGGCTCCATGCTGCCATTGGAAAATATCAATAGCTAAATCAACAACAGTAGGAAAAGTAAATTCCAAAGTAAACGTTTTTAGGAACAAAATATAAGAAACAGAATCTTGTTTCCATTCAAGATCATTCTAAATCGATCTTGCAATGAGGCCCAAAATGTGGTGATTGGATGAAAGTTCACTCTGAGCACACAGAGTTTTCCATATATGAAGTGGGTATAGAACTACATTCCAGTTCTTTTATAAGCCACTAATCTTGAGAAGCTGAAAGCTGTTTTGAAAATCCTAATTCAATTCTCTTGTTCCTTCTAGTTAAGAAGAAACAAGGTGGAAGAACTACGCATGTTCCCCCCCCCCCCCCAGCAGGCCACTATGTTTTTAGCTTAATTTCAGAATATATTTCAAAAGACCAGGATGTGATGCTAATTCTGCCTTAAAACTTGGTTAGGCCTTCTACAGTCTGCAGTCTGCATATATGCCATTTTTAAAAAAATTTATTTTGAAATAAATTCAAACTTACAGGAACAGTTGCAAAAACAATACAAACCCCATACACAGAACTCCAGCATACCCCGACCCCCCTCCCCCAATACCGCATCCACCAACTTTAACATCCTGTCACACCATTTCTTTCTTTCCCTCCCTCCCTCCCTATCATCCATCATCTATTGCTCTGTCTTCTGAACATATGAGAGCAAGCTGCACACATCCTTGAACAAACAATATAATTCACATATACATTTCCCATGAACAAGAACATTCTTTTATGCATTCCCATTAAGCGCAGCTAAGAAGTTCAAGAAATGCAACATTGATACAAAGCTTACATTCTATATTTCCTTTTTTTTTTTTCTTATGTCCCAACTGTGTCCCTTTGAGCCTCCTCTCCTCCATCCTCAGATCCCATCCAGGATCATTCTTGGCATTTAATTGTCATTGTCTATTTAGACTGTCTTTTTTTTTTTTTCCACTTGTGGAAACATATATACAGCCTAAATCTTCCCATTCCAACCCCTCCCTAGCATTCCATTAGTGGGATTAATCACATTTAGAATGTTGCAATGCTATCACCTTCCCACCACCCATTACTAGAAATTTCCCTTCACCCCAAACAGAAACCCTACACTCATTTCTTAACTCCCCATTGCCCCTTCCCCCACTTCTCGTAACCCATACTCTACTTTTCATCTCTCTGGTCATATTCTCTGATACTTTCTTTGTGTTTACCGTGGGGCTTAAATTTAACCTCTTAAATCTATAACAATCTTGTTTTTCTTTGATACCAACTTAACTTCAGTAGGACATGTAAACTATGTTCCTATACTCTTCCATTCCCCCACCTTTATGTAGTTCTTGTCAAAAATTACGTATTTTACATTGAGTCCAAAACCACTGATTTATCATTATACTTTATGTCTTTTAGATCCTGTAGGAACTAAATAGTGGAGTTACAAATCAAAAATACAGTAGTATTGGTATTTATATTTACCATGTGATCTTTACTGGAAATCTTTATTTCTTCATGTGGTTTCAGTCAATTGTTTAGTGTCCCTTCCTTTCAGCCTGCTCAATTCCCTTTAGCATTCCTTATAGGACTGATCTACTGGTGATGAAGTCCCTCAGCTTTTGATTATCAGGGAATGTTTTCATCTCCCCCTCATTTTTACCCTCCAGGTGTTTGTGAATTTTCTAAGTCTCTGATGGTTATTGACTTCTATTTGTATTCCATTGTGGTCAGAGAATGTGCTTTGAACAAATTCATTTTTTTTTATTGAGGCTTGTTTTTATGTCCCAGCATACGGTCCATTCTGGAGAAAGATCCATGATCACTAGAGAAGAATGTGTGTCCCAGTGACCTGGGATGTAATATTCTATATATGTCTGTTAAAATTCTCTATATCTCTCTCTCCTTTCTTTGTTTCGCTGTCGGTAGGGCTCCCTTTAGTATCTGAAGTAGGGCAGGTCTTTTATTAGCAAAATCTCTCAGCATTTGTTTGTCTGTGAAAAATTTAAGCTCTCCCTCAAATTTGAAGGAGAGCATATATGCCATTTTAAAGTTTTACCAAAAGGATGGCCCTAATCACCGAATGTATAAAATGGAAGTTGGCTGTAGTTACTGAGAGGGGAGAGAGTCATAGAGCACTGCTTCTCCAACTTGAATGTGCCTAGGAATCACCAGGAGATCTTGTGAAAATGCAGATGTGGATCCCGCAGGTCTGGGGAGGGTCTGATCTTTTGAATTTCTAACAAGCTCTGAGGTGATGCAGATGCTGCTGATATAGTGATCCCACTTTGAGAACCAAGGTCTTAGGTTTGACTTGGGGAAAAAAAGCACGGAGAAAAAAGCTGGTTTGTGTTCTTTTGTTTGTGATTTTCTACCTCACATGCTAAATTAATGGAATAATTATTTCAAGTTGAGTTAAATTATTTCTTTGTAAGATTTTAATGCTTCTAATTTTTTCTTGTTACGAAAGCAGTACATGCTCAGAGTACGGAACTTAAAAAACACATGGAAGTATAAAGGAGAAAATAAAAATTATTGATAATCCACCTAGAGATAAAGACTGTCAAAAATTCTGGTGTTTCTTACTAATTTTTCCACCTTGAATATATACAATGAATTAGAATCATAATGGTTACTTCGTGTTGTACTTTAACATACTGTATTTCCCTGTGTCATGAAAGATGAAAACTACACAGTATCTAACAACAAAATCCCAGAAGCTCAGCATTATAGGAGCCACTTTTTCTATTATGAATATTCTTAAAACAGAGAAAAGGCTCGTCTCCCAAACTCAACAACAGTTTTTCAATGGAATAACTTGTGGGCTTAAAAAAAGTAGTATACGAAATGGATCTGACCAGGCTATCTCTGACACAGCTGTCTTTTTAAGACCTTGCAAGGATTTAACAAAGTAAATTCTACAAAAGTCAACTGGTTTAGAGAGGACTCCAGGCGCTCTTTGCTCCTTTTATTTCAGTACTTCTAGCAATGATAAAACTCTCCTGCTTCAGTCTTAGCAATTCAGGAAATATTGCAGAGATCCTTAAACATTGAAAAGGGACCTGTCTTGAGAAATCTCAGAAATCTCCAAATTCCCATATATACTAAAGCATATAATTTCTTCTATCAAACTATTATTTCTTGGGTAAAAAAAGAAACATCACTTTTTTAGAGTCTTTCATTTTTCAGTACTAGCAGTTGTCTTTCTTTTGGGGACCAATTTCCACAAAGTAATACAATTATTAACATTTTATGAGTGTATTGAGCTAATGGTGAGCAGAGAACAGGCTACAATGCGGGTGAGGGGCAGTCAGCTTGACTCTCACTAGTTAAGTGAACTGATCTTCTTTCAGTTCAATTCAAATCTGGCATCAGCAAAATGACAGATACAACACGAAATTCGCCTTCAGTGTCACTTGCAAAGAGCTGAAACAACAGACACTAAATCTGGAAATGTCAAGGAACTTTAATAACTTTAATTTATAGCACACCTGAGTAAAGCCAAATACAGGAGGTTCCAGAACATTACTGCACATCACCCTCCATTCATAGACAAAACGGTTTCCTAGGACTAATTCACCCCCAAACCTTTGTAATTGTTCGTGTGGCCTTATTTTCCACTAAGAATTCATTCAACAAATATTTAGTGAACTGGCTAGAATGGGCAAAGCACAGGGAAACAAGATACAACCCTCTGTCTCAAGGAACTCAGTGGAAGAGAAAGTTAAACAAAACATTAATAGTCAGGATAAGTCCTATGAAAAGGGCTCTCATAGGGTGCTACGGGAATGCAAAGGAAGGCATCTTACACTCACATAACTCAATTTCTTCATCTTTATAATGGGTACAATCTCCTGTACCTCACAGGGCTGTTGTGAGGCTATGTTACACATGTGAACGGACAATGGAAAACTATAAAGTACATAACAAAGGGACAGCCTAGTCCTGGGTGACACTAACAGAAATTAGAAATGCCTACAGATACCACCATAGGCCTAAAGAAAAGATAGAAGAAAAGAAAAATAAGTAACAGAAGAAACTGAAAAGTTTAAGAAAAAGCAAGTAAAGAAGGAAGGTGAGACCAAAGCTTAAGAGGGGAAGTGAATGTGAGATTTCTCCTGGTCAAGAGGAGCAAGGAGCACACCAATTTTACAGGCACTGCTCAGTGTCCTGGTACCACAGACTACCCAACCTTTCTGATATCCCTTTGCAAGAAACAGGGGTGACCTGACGAATAATCCTTCTAGGCCTAAAGAAACTCCCTTTGAGAAAGTGGCCTTCCTAACAGAGTGCTTTTCCCAAGGCCAAGGTTAAATCACCATCTTTTAGCTAGCTTCCACGGTGTGACTCCAATTCCTTTCTCCAACAGAATCCTAAATTCTAGGGTTCCAATTCTGGCAGATACAAATGCAATATATTCAAAGGGGTTTACAGAAAAGTTCACCAAGTAGACCTATTACAAAGAGCTGGCAGAGAGAAAGAGGAGATAAGCAACTAACTAGTAAGATAGAGGAAAGGACAAGGCTGAGGGAACAGAAACAAGAAAAAAGTTTCTAGGAATAAAGAAAGATCAAACACTAAAGAGAAAAGGCAGTTAGTGGCTCACTCTCCTTGCTTCCCATACAATTTGACCAGACCGGTGATATGACACTCATGTCATATCACACTTAGCTTCTGATGAATCTGTCTTTCCCCACCAGACTCTAAGCTCCTCCAGGGCAGGGAGAGTTAGCCATTTTTGTTTCTCTGACATCAGGGACAGCACTCAACACCTAATAGGAACTGATTATTATTATTTTTAACTGTTACCGAATAAAAAGCAACAAAAATGGTTCAGTTGAGAAAAGCAAGAGAGCCTTTCTTCCTCCTGCATTTTTAAACGGATTTAATTTAGCCAAGCAGGCAAAATTTTGAACTGATTCACTTCTCCTCCTAACTGTTCATTTATCCCTAACTCAAGCCAAGGCACCATGGGATGAGACAAAGTCAAATGGGACCATTACATGCTGCCATCCTGTAAATGGATTTTTACTTCATATATTGCTACTATGCTCCCCTAAAATCTCCTTTGGATTCATTATGCCATGTGTACATTCTGGAGCAGTTATAATAATAATACCAAAGTCCCACAAAAGTAAGATTTTAAAAATGTTACATAGTTAGAGTGAATATGCAGTAAACACTTCACCAAAGTGAATAACAGTCCTTTACCATTTTAAAGGAAAGGGAAAAATACCAAATAGGGTTAATTCACATTATGGGCTAATGGCCTGTAAACCTTCCTTTGAAAGCAAAGCACAGGAAAAAGCTTCAACAAGAGCTACTTTTCTCTATAAAAATATATAAACCTCTTTCAAATAATTTGTATGTTTTTTCCCAAGTCAAATTGCCAAGTTTCAAACAAAAATTAAAACCACCATCCAGTTACAACCCTTAAAATAAGGGCTTTATAATGGAAATGGTAAAACAATCTTAGCAAAGGAAACGTTGCTAGGTACTGACAATAAAGGAGAGTCCACAGTAAATACTTCACACACCAGTTACAGGGGACTTGTTGACAGACGATACTTAGAGTCCATTCTCAATAATATAACTGTGTATAATGACTGTCATTTTTCACAGGATTTTTGATGTTAACATCTATTGGTGTTCTGGCCTTGGTCCAAACTGAATAAATATATTTGGCCTCCTCCCACAGATTTTATTTTATTTTATTATTATTTTTTTTTAATCATCATTTTATTGAGATATATTCACATACCACGCAGTCATACAAAACAAATTGTACTTTCGATTGTTTACAGTACCATTACATAGTTGTACATTCATCACCTAAATCAATCCCTGACACCTTCATTAGCCCACACACAAAAATAACAAGAATAATAATTAGAGTGAAAAAGAGCAATTGAAGTAAAAAAGAACACTGGGTACCTTTCTCTGTTTGTTTCCTTCCCCTACTTTTCTACACATCCATCCATAAACTAGACAAAGTGGAGTTTGGCTCCCACAGATTTTAAATTCATTTTTATAGCAGGTCTCCCTTGAACAGTAAATTAGAAGCAAATATTTCACTCCAACTTAAAAAGTGAGATGTGAATTTTAGACATGTTACATTAATTTAAATATATCAAATTGTTCCTGGGATAGATTACAACCTGTATTCAATTCTCTTTAACTGAGAAGCCACCCAACTCTTCCGTTCAGAGTGCCCAGGACAGGGGTTCTCAAACTTGGCTGCAAGTAAGAATTATCTCCGGAGTATTCAAAAAATATAGCTTCCTAACTTCTACCCCACACCTTCTGAATTAGAATCTCCAGATGCAGGAGCTACATATTTGGATTTTAAATGTGCCCCCAGGTGACTCTTAAGAGAGAGATTAACAAATGTCCTGAGTTAGGAATCCTCTGCCCTAGGACCCTGGAGTTTCAATTTATATCCCATTACTAACAAATAACTAACACCACTTAGCATCACAGAATGATCTGCGAACACCTTGCACATGTAAATTAATGAATTTGCACATTTCTAAACTCTAATTTAGGAATAATAAATAAGTAGAGGGAAGCTCAAAAGAAAAATAGTTTCAAAATAGTTAAAATTCCATTAAAAAAACGAAAAGCTCTTTGGAACATTTCATGATGTTCCTTCTGTCAGGCACATACATTTTGTACCCTTCTCTCATTTTATTTTCTTTAGCCTTCTGACATGTAAAAGAACCCATCGATAATTCACTTAGTGCCATTTTTTTGCCCTGAAATGCTGAGTTGAGCGGTCTATTTATTTGAAGCAAGCAACAAAAAGGTACTGATTCTTAAACTTGAGAAATGGGACTACAGCAAACCATGTGAGCATACAGATTTTGTCAATACTTTGCCCCTTTTTGTCAAGCAAGAAGCTTCCAAGTGGCTACTCTATTACTTCTTATTTTCCAGGGGAGCAATGTGCACTCCTTGATGTTCTCTAAGAAGTAGAAGTAACTCTCCAATGATTTTCCAGATCACTCCTACGTCTCCAGGAGTTACTGAGCTTTTTGAAAACTGCTGATCAGAAAAGACTGATCCAGCCCCTGAGATAAGAATTTTGGAGATGCCTGAAAGAGGATTCTAAGAACATCTAGGGAATAATCTAGGATGGCTGTATTAAGGAAGAGCTAAAGGGGGAGTAAGGTGCCAATATACCAATACCCAAAAAGAGGTAAGACCCAATAGAAATAGACGATGTACTCAGTATATAATCGGTACTTAACTTTCTCAACTCATAATTGCCTTTAAGGAAAAGTCCTTGGGGGTAAAAGAAAAACAGCTCTTAAGTGATATTACAAATAAATACAGGCTGGACATTAGCTATGAATGGAGTCTCTAAAACCTAGTTATTAATGGACAGAAGGAATTTCTTCTCTGTATAAATTTTATTCATTCATTGAAAATTTGCTTGGAGCTAGTGCAAGTATTTGTTGAACATCTCAAGACAAGAGACCGAACCAACTCTTCCATCAGTCTTAAAATGTTCTATACCCAAAAACAGCAAAACCAAGTAAGTTAAGGCATTTTGAAAATAATTTCTAGCCTATCTTGTGGATGGAAAAACTGAAGTCAAATATGACGTGAACTGAAAAACAATGAAACTAAGTTAAGGGCAGTAGATCTCTGTGCTTTTGAAAATAACTAACAGACATCTCTTATTCTACTCTTTTGGGAAAAAATCCTACATGAACGTTTCCTCAAAAATAAAGGAAACGCTGGTACCTATCACACGGGGACTCTTACGTGAGGAAATCCAGCAACATCTGTAGGTTTTTATATGCTGTTGAGGTTACCTCCAGCCCTAATACCGGCCAAGAAAATGTTGAATTGATATTCGCCGACAAACAACATAAACACTCTGTAGGTAACTAATAAGAAAAATGTGTAAATTTGCCTTTTTTATTTTTCACAGGTAATAGAAAAGTTGCCAATGTGATTTTCAGGTAGGAGAAAAAAAACTGCACTTGTCATGACATTTTCAAATACTTTAAGTTATGTAACAAAGCTTTTCCCAGACCCATTAAGTCCTACAGTGCCTGTAAGTCTTGTATAAGGAAACGTGGGGTGCAGAGGGTTACAGGCAGTGCCTGATCATATGGGCTTAGGGGCCTATATACTCTCTTAGGATGGAGTCAATAAAAGAACTCCACCCCGTTCCTCTCTTTCAAAATGAACCCAGGCTTTTAGTGAACAGCAGAGACACACTCTAGGTCAATTTTTTTGTGGTAATATCTGGTTTTTGTAGGCCCAATGATCACGTTGCCTATGCTTACTTTATTACAATTACTAAACTCTCTATAGAAAATAGAATTTTCAAAATATAGCATTTGAAGAGCCCTTTTTGTACTGTTACTCCCCCAAAGCCCTGATTTAATAGAGAACAATGTGAGACAGGCTGTGAGGGCCAAAGATGGGGATTCCTATGCTGCCGCCCCTCATGCAGGGGATCCCTGTGTTCACACAGGCCCCCACAGCCTGCTTCGGAGACAGCAATGTGATGCTGTGTGAACAGCCTGACACAGTAGGTCTGGCTTTTATGATGCAAATTTCTACTTTAAACTCAAAGGTAATTACAGTATTTTAATGTACCTTTCTCATGATCGGTAATAAGTTTCTCCAATGCACAGTCCACATCAAAAATGTACCGGTAAAAGCACAGCTGGGTGTACAGGGACTTGTCAGAATACTGCAATAGAACAGAAAATAAATGAATACTACTATTGGGAATGGGGGAAAGATGGAGTGGAGATCACTCTCAGCATAGTATATTCCCCAATTTCAACTTCCATAGTAAGCAGCATTTTTAAAGAAAGGGGGGGTGGGTGAGAAGGAGGAAAGCATACTAATGGTTTGTCCCCTTCATATTGCATACATACCTTTCATAACTCAGAATAAATTCTGCCACTTCGATCATAGATTACTACTTGCGGAGCTGCAGACTGATTACCCCTGCTGTCAAAAAACTGATTTTGTCAAATTGCAAATTCCTATGCACCTTTGACAATTTGCACTGTTAATTGGGAAAAGTGGCACTGTGCTTCCTAACTGGGACCTGTCCATGCTAACAGGAAGTTAAACAATTTCTGAAAACTGCTTAACACATACTGATATGCTATGAGCCCAAATTTTATGACTTGTAGCTACAATCTGTCGCCTACGCCAGGCACTGGCTCACAGACACATTGTGAATTAAGCACAGATTCAAGTAACACCTTGACCACTGTGCCAATCTGAAGTGGGCAATGTATGACTTCTGAGAATTACTTATATGAAATGAAATGACCAAGGTTCTCTATCCCACTCAAATCACAACAAATGTTTAAAAACTTTGGCAACTGATACATCCCAGAGTAATTTGGGCAGAGAATAAAAATTTATTTGCAAATCCTCCTTGAGGGACCAGGGAAAAATGTGGAAGTATTAAACTTCCCCACCTGGGGAATTACTGATATTCTTACAAGCATTGAGGAATACCAATTTAGTAGGATGAGCCCTAGATCTTGGGTCTTGCCCTTATGAAGCTTGTTACTGCAGAGGAGATGCTAAGCCTACTTATAAATTGTGCCTAAGATTCACCCCCAGAGAACCTCTTTTGTTGCTCAGATGTGGCCTCTCTCTCCCAGCCAATT
>NC_051334.1:23860833-23878333 GCF_015220235.1 Choloepus didactylus | reverse complement strand
AATTGTGCCCTTCCTTTGAGGCCTATTCTTCTTCCACCCTTGCTCCAAGACCCACTTGGTTCTACCTACCTCATCAGATCTCACAGTCATCACCGCTTCTGGGAACACTTTCATGGTCCGTGATTCAGGTTGCCCACTTTCTACCAGATGGATCCAGTCACCTACCCTCTGGGTCCCCGTGGTACACCACATCCCTCTGTCCCACAGCCCACACCTTGGGCCATCTTCATTGGTTTTATTTTTCCCTCTCACCTCCTAGGATGTGAGCTTTTGAGGGCCGATGCACAATCTTCCCTTCGGCACTGCTACTGCCTAGGACAGGGCCTGGTATGCAGTTGGCTCTCAGTGAATGTTTGTGGAAGGAATGGATTCACTGCACCTGTCTCCCACCTCTCATATTGCCCAATGACATAATACTAGCCCCTCGAATTGACCTTTTTTGTGTGAATCTCCCTTTGGCTACTTGGAATAGCAGAAAGATTATGGGCTTTGGAGTAACAGTGAATCTGGTTTTAAATTCAGTTCTACCACTTAAAGGTTTGAGTGACCTTGGACAAACTGCTTAACCTATTCACATCTCAATTTCTTCATCTATAAAACGAGGCTGATAAAACCCTCAAGAATGTTGTAAAGATAACAAGATTCCATATGGAAAACACCTAGCACTGTTACTGGCACACAGCACAGAGTGGATATGTGAGAGATCCCATTCTTTTCCCGACTAGACTGGAAGCTTCTGGAGCATTTGGATTTATAATTATCTGTATAGATGAAGACAGTGCCATGCCCATGATGCTCCAGAAAGTTCTAAGGAATGTGTTTAAACTCTTGAATATGAATGCCCTTTTCACGAATGCATTAAACACTGCTATTGCTATTTTTATAGTGCCTTAGTAAAGATATGGCTTTAGAATTCCAGTACCCCTCAATTTCTGTACATCTTTAAGCTTTATATAAATTATTAGTTTTGATTATAAAAAGGTTGAGATAAGCTTTCTTCTTTTCCCTGCCACTCAATTAAATTACTTAGTTTTCTTATCTATTTTATTTGCAGTATCTACCTTAAATTAGCTTTTTGGCAAATATGGAACAACAGAGGGTGAAAAACATACCAGTTTGCTAACTCCACTGTACTTCTTTGCAAAGGAAATTATTTCCATAGGCTACAGAATTAACTTATTTGGATTACTTCAATTAGTTCTAATACAAAACATTGCCACCACTTCATTAATCAGCTGCTTGTGAGGGTTACTCTTCCAAGAAGTCTTTTTGGTAATTTGATTAGAAAGAATAGTAGTGCACATTATCATCTAATTCAGTATGTCCATCAAGTAGACAATTTACAGCAAGTTCTTGATAACGATGGGCTTAAAAAAACACACACAGTAATTTCTTGACTTCAGAATCCTATTTTTTTGTAAAGATGAAGTTATTTTTCAAAGTCTTTGGCAACACACGTTGCTGAATAAGCATCAGGAAATATTTCAGTGCTTTAAGAGGCATTTCACTCTTTCCCTCTCCCCACAGACCCCCCCCAAATGATGCAGTAATTAAAACCTAATTATTATCTTCGTTTTAAACAAAACCTAAAGTGAATACCAATTAATAACAACATACTAATGAGCATCTGCTGTGATGAAATTGAATATGAATGTGCTGCAAATTTCGGGTAATTTATTTTTTTTTTAGGAGAAGTGCCACTGGTCGCATTCTGCTGTTAGAAGATTATATAGAATGTACACCATTTTCTATCAAGTCATTCTGCACATGGTAATTCCCATCTAAGAAGACAGTACTGGCTTGAACACTGCAGATACTGAAATATCCAAATCCTGGCCAAGGGGTCTTCACGGGAACTAAAGACAATTATAGGACTCTACTTTGAATACACTGTCCTACCTCCAAATTTTTTTCTTTTTTCAATGTTGTATAGAAAAGGCTAACTCCATGCCAAAAAAAAATGGAATTTGTCATCTCTTCTACATGTATCAACATCACGAGAAAAATTTAAATACAAATTTCAAAGAAGAAGCTTTTGTGTCTAAGGAATGAAAGTTTCCTCAACCACAGAAGAAACAATAATATAAAAATAACGGGCTGTAAGTCATCACTCCAGATTACACTGGAACCTTAAGATGGTCTAGAAATATTTCTTTCTGCTTACGTAGGAGAAACCCTTGATATCTGGAAGTTATCAAGGTAGTCCACCAAATCCAGATTCATTAATATCAGCACATGAAGAACTAAAATGTGGAGACAGAATGACGCTGTGTAGATTAGATTCAACATTCACATCTATGGTATGAATGAGTAGGGCTAGATTAATATTTTACAAATATGTTCCATTCATGCACTTCAAGGGCTTCTCCAAATGTTTGATTCTAATTTTATTTTTTAAAGTATATGTTTATTTAAAAAATTAAAAACATGCACACTCACGTGTTACATACCAAATTTTAAGACATGTTCAAGATTCCAACATACTAACTGGTGTTCTCACTGACAGACTTGAATAAATGAATGTTACAGATAAAAAGTTAAAATAGAAATTAACATCAAAAAATATCATTTATCTGTTTTACAGATGGGGGTTCTGCATGAAAACTTATTTGAAAAATAAAAAAAGGGTTTCCTGGGCTAAGTAATTTCTAGGGTTTCTTTCCAGATATAATCTACACTGAAAACTATGACTTCACTTTGTTTCCTTATATGGAAAAGAACCCACTGATCCTTCTTCTCTGGCACATCTGCCCAAATATATCTATTTTGCTGAAGTAAGAATTCTCTACCACTTGCCCCACTAAACCCCTCCCCTCAAAAATAGACAAAAATTGACATCTAGAATGTTTGAGTAGCTTTCTAGTATCTTATAACCAGTCCCTAAGGGTCTGGGATGAGCAATATCACAGTTACTAAAATAAATGTACATGGCTGCTATAAATAAATTGAAGTAACAACATTTAAAGTGAAAACTTAACCTTTCAATTTGACCTGGATGTTAAGGTGAATTCTGCATTAGGAGACATCTCAGAAAATGTTCAGATTCATATGAAGAAGTAGGACAAGATTGCCATGTTTGATCCAGGCCACAAAATGTTCAAAGTCAGACTACCATCACATCATGAGTCACCTATACTCACCAGAAAGACACTTGTTCTTTCCTCCAACAAACTGAGCAATTACTACATGTCAGGCACTGTTCTAGCTGCTAGGGTTAAATCAGAGAACAAGAAACACTGTATGATCTTGTGAGCTTATAGCCTAGCATGGGTATGTCTTCTCCAACACTATACCACAGTAAAGCGTGACTATTTCCATTCATCATCTTGTGTCAACCACTCTCTTACTGTAACTTTTTTTTATGCCACATATTAACCTCCATCTTCTAACAGAATTATTTGTGGGTTTTAGTTCCGATGCTACCCTGAAAAGTCTTTCGTGATCAGATGCATTTTTCTATTCCTGACAATGTTTTTTTTTAAAATATGCCTGTTCAATGACTAAATGAATGAATTTGCTAAGTGGTTACATGATAAACCAATAATTCATGAATCTTGCACTCGTATTCATATAGTATGTTAAGTTTTCCACAGCATTTGATCCTCACAACAGCTCTGTGAGGTAGGGGGAAAACTGGAATTATTTTCTTTATTTTATAGAGCTCATCAAGGTGAAGTTCATTTATGAAAATTATCAGTTATTTCTTCAGGTGAAGTCATTTGTTCATGATATCAGATCTGGTCAGTGAATTGTCAGATCTGGTCAGTTCAAAAACATCTTAAAAAAACTGGTGGGTCAAAATTAGAATGACTGTTCCTTGTCAGAATCAAGAAGGCTGCAGATTTCTTTTGTCAAATGACATTTCACATCTTAGAATGAAATGCTGGTTTGGGATTGAGCTAGGTAAAATAAAAAAGTCCATATATACATGCTACCTAATATTGACAGAGATTTCTTGACTGCTATATATGTGCTAAACCACATTATGCTAAAGGAGGGGCTTAATGAAGTTTAGCATGGTATATTAACATCCATTTGACATGTTCCAGTTTACAGTAAGATCACTTTCTTTTGCATTATGCTTACTCCCATTTGATCTTCAATATGTGAACTAGCTATTCTGATTATCCTCATTTTATAGATAAGAAAGCCGAGACTCAAAGAGGTTATGGGACTTGCCCTAGGTCATGCAGCTAGTAAGTGGCAGAGCCAAGACTTGATCCCTGGTTTTCAGTGTCCAAGCCCCTTGATCTTTTCATTATGCCACTTTTCATTCATGCACTTTCAACTATGCCATTCTGTATGTTAACCAGTTATTTTGTGGCTAGATTTCAACCTGAAATACTTGCTTAGTGTACCAGAGAAGGAGTCCATTCATATGCACCTGTACCTCACTGAAGCAGTTAGGGTATGGCAACGCCATGTTCAGGGTGCAGCCTACAACAGGCAAAGTGGCTGAAGTGCAGGGCAAAAGCAAAGGGCACTGGGCTGGGGGCAGGGCGGAGGCTGAGGCTTCAATGAGAAACTGACCAAGCCAAAAAGAAATGCTTTCCAATGTATACCATTGTTGCACTGGGGATTCAACGTCTGATTTTGTCCATTTAATTTTATAATTTTTATTCATCTTCATTCTGAAGAAGTACTTTTATAAATCACAGTTTTGATTGAAAAGATGTCAAAATTTGAGTTCTTAGACATAAAACTTATGTTCCACATAGACTACCTGTATATAAAGGGGCGTTCCTTTTCTTTGTTTTACAAACGAGAAAACTGAGGCTCAGAGGCCAAATAACCTCTTTTTTCATTTGTAAACAGGGAAGAAAGCACCACCTCAAGCCATTATTATGGGGATTGGATGAGATAATATGTATGCAACACTTAGTATATAGTACCTGGCACACAATGAATGCTAAGTAATTTGTAGTGATAATTTTAACTATTTATTAGCTATGAATACTTGCCTTTGGGAAGTTTCCTGAAATAAACCAAACAGAAACTTTGAAGAGCTTGATATTTTCTTTTTTTAATTTAGTGAACTTCACTCAAGACAGCCAAGGCCAAACAATGTACTCTCATAGTTCTAAATAAAAGTCATTGATGATGTAAGCAAACAATAAAAAAAGATGGGGTGGTAAAACTTTGGAACTAATTATCGTATAAAAATACTTTACTTACTTTCTACATCTTCAATAAGGTGAAATAGGAGAAAACAGTTCCCTGCTTTTAATCTCTGTATAGCTAATGTGTCAGTTATGTTTCAGGTATTATAATCTCGAGGATAGAGATTCTATCATAAACATTTAGGGACTCCCAAGATTCTGACGCAGTAAGAGAGAATGAGGAAGTCAGCAGCATATGCTTTTTAGAAGATAAGTACTAAATAAAGCTAAGGTATTTTAAACTACTAAATGCAAAAATACGAAATGAGGGCAGTACAGTGTGGTTGTTACAAGCACAAACACTGGAACCAGATGAGGTTCATATCCTTTCTGTACTCCTTACTAGATATGTGATCTTGGTTGCAAGGCATCTGATCGCTCTGCCTCTATTTCTTCATCTGTAATGCAGGGATAATAATAACACGTCAGAGGATTATGGTACAGATTAAATCCTCTTATGTTTCATTGCTTGAAACATAGTAAATGGTATATATTTGCTTGAAATGTTTCTTTTTTTGGGAGGGAGGTGTAAGTCTGGCTACAACCTAAACATCTAATGGATCTCTTCAATCTTTGTTTTGTTCTAAAGTCTGTAAGTCTATTTTATATGTCAGTCTATAATGAGTGTTATACAACTTATAAGATACTAGAAGACAGACACAGCTATGAATGTAGTTTTAAAATAGTGACTAGCAGTTTTATAGAATTTCACAGACTCAGATATGTAACAATAAACTTAAAAAACTTTAAAAAAATATTGAGGAATATTCAATAAATGGACGTGCTTTCTGGGGGGTGGTGCCAGTTGTCACTTTAACAGAAAATGAAGAAGTAGATTATAGAGGTGTAACTAGAATTTTGGAGGCCTTTGCTGACTATTCTCAACTTTTCTTTTTGGGATAAGGTCCTAGATCAATAATCACAGGTAAACATACAAAAAATATAAAAATAATTGAGTGGCACCTGGAGTCAGACTCTGCTTCAAATCGTGAGTCTGACATTTACTGTAGGATGAGTCCTTGGATAAGTCACTTAACCTCTCTAAGCCAGGTCCCCCACCTGTAAAACACCCATGGGAATGTTTTAAGGAAAGGGCTTGGCACAAATCTAATTTCTGGCAAAGGGTAAGCATTCAATATGCCTTTGCTATTATTTAAGTGCCATACCATGTAATACCCTTGCCCTGATTCTAAGACATCTATCACCATATTTTGATGTTTCTGTCCTTGCTAACCATTTCTTTCTTTTTTTCCTGAAATGCTGTTACTAAATCAGTGGTACATCTAATAATTGATGGCATGATATAAGACAGAGAAATACAGTAGGTAGGCATAAAGCAGATTTAACATTTGCTCTCCTATTTTATTAGTTAACATTCAGTTCTTGTTAGTATTCAGTTCTACTGGTCAGATTATCCTTTCCTAGCCAGCTCTTGTTCTAGCCAGTGAAGGAAATAAATTCATATACCCTATCCCCAACAGGGCTGCTGGGCTCCAAGGCCATATAGACTCCCTATCCTGAGGAGCCACCATTATAATAAGAGATAAGAAACAATTCTCTTACTGAGAGATCATTTAGTGGAGTCCAGTGGTTTGGACTTTCTATAGGAAATTTCAGGTAGTTATTATCATAATTTAGATACTGAAACCCATTACATATCCAAAGAATCATGGTAAATGTCTCATGATTTTCATCTATGAGGTTTCATACAAGAGGCTATTCAGTAACAAGTCACTGCAGATATATTTTTCAAATGTCAGCAAGTTAAGTTCAATAAACACATTTTAGAAACAGTAACAAATGGAAGTATATTAATGTACATGCATATGTAGTTCACTAATTCCTTGTCTAAATTCTTCCAATTTGCCAGAATGATAATAGTACTGCAAAAACACAGCCAACACCCAGGGAAGTGAATCTCCCTGGCAACGTGGAATATGACTCCCAGGGAGGAATGTAGACCCGGCACCGTGGGACAGAGAACATCTTCTTGACCAAAAGGGGGATGTGAAAGGAAATGAAATAAGCTTCAATGGCAGAGAGATTCCAAAAGGAGCCGAGAGGTCACTCTGGTGGGCACTCTTATGCACACTTTAGACAACCCTTTTTAGGTTCTAAAGAATTGGGGTAGCTGGTGGTGGATACCTGAAACTATCAAACTACAACCCAGAACCCATGAATCTCGAAGACAGTTGTATAAAAATGTAGCTTATAAGGGGTGACAATGGGATTGGGAAAGCCATAAGGACCAAACACCACTTTGTCTAGTTTATGGATGGATGTGTAGAAAAGTAGGGGAAGGAAACAAACAGACAAAGGTACCCAGTGTTCTTTTTTACTTCAATTGCTCTTTTTCACTCTAATTATTATTCTTGTTATTTTTGTGTGTGTGCTAATGAAGGTGTCAGGGATTGATTTAGGTGATGAATGTACAACTATGTAATGGTACTGTAAACAATCGAAAGTACAATTTGTTTTGTATGACTGCGTGGTATGTGAATATATCTCAATAAAATGATGATTTAAAAAAAAAAAAAAAAAAAAAAAAAACACAGCCAACAGAAAATGCTTTGGCTGTTCTTTGCCCTTTCTTCTTAGAGTACATTAGAACTTACAGTATTAGATACCTGCTTAATTAGAAACTAGATTTGCTTATATACAAGACCTGGTCTTTCCTATTAAAAGCTTACAAAAGCTGCCTCCTACATTCAATAGGAAACCAAACTATTCTACAGAGAGATGTTAAAACAAAAATAAACCAACGAACCAACCAACCAAACTGGCTAATGAGCTTGCCTTGGAAAAAAAATACACAGGTAAGAATGTGTTCTCTCTCAGCTACTTTCAACTAAAAAGGAAGAAAATAGTAATTTCCTATAACTTCTATTTTTTAATCTTTTGAGACTTAAGAAACTTAAGAAATTATGTTTGGAACAATTAGAAAACCAAAAATCTGCCCAGGCTATATACTTTCCCCCTCTAGGTCTCAAAGCAGGAAGTTCTCTCACAACATAGGAAGCCCCTTTTGGGATATATTATTATTCCATTAATGCTCCCTCTCTCTCCTTCAAAAACCACCCTGTGGTCCCTTAATGGGCTTAATTCCAGTGTTAGCAGATTTCGACTGGATTCCACCATTAATTTTTCTGTCTTACCATCCATGCTCTATCTCACTCTATCTGGGGCTTGAACAGAAAGTTCAAGGATTGACGACTAACTATTCCTTTGTTTCTAAGCGTACATTATGCCAGTGTTCTATTTGATTCTTTGGCAGGTTCCACTGGCATGAAAAGATGTTTTGTTTCTTCTGTATTCCTCTTGGCTCTAATTGTTCTGTAATCCTCAATGTGAGCTCCAGCAGATCTGTTTCTCTCAAATCATTTTTGCCACCCACCAATCGCACTTGAAGGTTTTGCACATTCATCACTTGAAGCATTCACTACCACCACCTTGGATAGACACACTGTGATCAATTATTTTGAGGCAGATAATCCATGTCCTCATCCTTCCTCTTTCCTGCCTTAGGCCACTTCACTTCTCAGCAGTTTTTCCATCAGCAAAAACACCTGCCGGAAACACGGAACTGGAATATAGTAGGTATTCAATAAACACTTATCCAATGCTGAATAAATAAGGCACGATATTCCTGAAATGTTGCTGTTAGTAACACTCTAAAAGTTTAGCAGGACAGGAATAGAAATGACTAGTTAAAAATTCAATCTTGTTATCTGTGAATTTCATTTGTTTAGGTAAATGGTTTTTAAACATTGTCTTAGCAACGGCACCCTTTTTTCCAGATGAACTTTTATAGAACAACCTCATAAATAAAATAAGTAAAAGTGGAAACACTTACTTCAGGGATGTTCTTGGAGGATGGTCTGGGACCTCACCCACAGAATGAAGTTTCAAGCACTTTTTAATGCTAGTAAAGATACCACGAGGTATATCCAGAATACAAGAACTAGACCCCTATGCTCACCAAACAGTCCAGTTAGTTTTGTGAAGAAATGAAAAGGGCAAACTGGTACATCATCACCTGAAGATGAGGATGTGAACTTTCTAAGCCTAATATGAAATGACCTATAAGTACACTGTGGCCCTTTAGAGCTAGCAGAGGTAGGCAGGGCCCTTAGCAGAAGCTGTTGGGGGAGGTGGAGCCTTCAGTCATCCACAGGCCTGTAGGAGGTCCCACCCACCAAAACGACTCCACGGTAATCTATTTCACCTTGCTCAGACACACTGTTTAACGTTTGTGAATGTAAAGCAACCTTAACTGGTAATTTTAAACCAGGAGAACAAAAGGAACTTGATTGAAACTAATTTACATTTTCAATTATTATTACAAATTTTTAGAAACTGCTCTTATTTTTGGCGGTCTGTTTGTTTTTAAGTGATCACCCTTAACCAACAGGCAGGAATAAGTCTGAGGGGGATTCCAGAATGCTGGCTGTAAGGAAATAAAAGGAAAACAAATCAGGACTGAGATTCTCTTGTTTCCTACGATGCCACTATGTTTTCCTGCAATAAATAAAATAGAAGAATGTAACTATAAACAAATAGATGTTTATATTGCATAAAGGGACGTAGAGCTTTCTGAATTCTACTGTTGTCAAAACCCACATTGCTCCAAAAGTCCAGATTTTCCTACTCCAAGCATGGTCATATTTTCAAGGCTTTACATTCTCATTTGAAGGGTCAGAACTTGCACGAGTGGCTTGACGTTCTAATGTTCAAACCTTTTCCATCATTTTCTTAAGCTAGGCTTAGGAAAGACACTCTTCCTTTTGTGTGTGTGTGTGTGCTTTAACAATGAGAATATTAATGTTTTGTTCCTTATAAGAGGTTCTTATCATAGATGGACGCTTTCTCCTTGGCGTGGATTCCTTGACAAAAGGTTTAAGCAGGGACTCCCAATGGCACATCTATTTAGCTGTGCCCTGTTTTCAGTTCGGCAGCTTTGGGAATCTGATGGCAATTTGATTCATTTGATTCATATAGTATCTTTGTGCAAAAGGAGCACCTTTTGCTCTGTCTCCACATACACTCTTTTATTTTAAAAGAATTTATCCTTGAAGCAGAGTTATATATTCTTATCACCAGAACACAGAAGTTCAATTTTTAAAAAATTTACTTCTAAAATTATACAGTAAAACTCACTTTTTTTTTGAGTGCATGTGTGTGTACAATTCTATGGCTTTCAACACACGTATATACTCATGTAACTGCCACCACAATCAGGATAGAGAATGGTTCTATCACCCCAAAAAACTCCTGCTGCCCCTTTGTAGTTGTACCATTCTCTAATCCCTGACAACCACTGCTCTGTTCTCCATCATTACAGTTTTGTATTTTTGAGAATGTCATATAAATGAAATCATTCATTATGTAGCTTTTTGAGTCTGGCTTTTTTCACTCAGCATGATGCCCTGGAGATCCATCCAAGTGATGTGTATAACAGAGGATCACTCCTTTTTCTTATTATTGCTTTTTATTGCAAACTGCACTAAATGCCAAATGTCCACTTTTACAATAAAAAATGCAGTAACAGTAACGGACTAAAACAAAACATACTTCTGATAGCCATTATTTTTCTCCTTGGAACAGTTTTAAAGTTTTGTTTTTGTTTTTTGGTCACAAAACCAGGAATATAACCTATACAAAGGGTCCAAATAGGCTATCTTTTTAAGCAAAAAAGTGATGTTTGCAAAAGGCTATGAATATAACATGTACCTAGTTGCTACAAATCTAAAAGGATTCGTTAAAATCAGTCACATCTAGGAACACATCAAAGTGTTCTTATATAAATATCACGTGACAAAGTCTTTATCCACGTTTAAAAAAGTGGGTCTGTTCATAGACAATCTGACAAATTACCATAAAAAGTTTTTCCTGAGACATAAGAAAATGCAACATTACTCTTGAATCTAGTTCGAGACTTTCCACTCAATACAGTAGATGAAGAAAACTGAGAAAAATACTTGAATACAAATAGCTTGTGAAACAATACTTTTTTTCTTTCATCATCAGAGGCTACCATTAAACTTCAAGCCAACTTGCCTACTTGCCTGTACTGTCTTCAGTCCTCTGCCCAAAGTGGCCTAACACAGGCAAACAGTTTTCTCCCCATTTTGTAGTAATTTAATCTTCCTATTGTCATGAATAGATATTGAGCACTGTCAAATTCTTTTTCTGCATTAACTGAAGTTTTTCTTCTATAAACTATTAATATAGTTGAACATGTTGCTTGATTTTAAATACCAAACCAGCCTTGCATTCCCAAACTAATCTCTCATGATTATGGTGCATTATTCTTTTTATATATTGTTGGATTCAATTTGCTAATACTCTGTTGAGGATTTTGATTAGGAGGGATATGGATGTGTAGTTTTCTTTTGTTGAACTATCTTGGTCTGATTTTAGTATCAGAATAATGCTGGCTTCACAAAATGAATTGCAATCTTTGCTCCTCTTCTATTTTCAGGAAGAGATTATGTAGAATTGGCATTATTTCTTATTTAAATGTTTGGTAGAATCTGCCATTGAAACCATCTGGACCTAGAGATATCTTTAACAAAAGGTTTCAAAATATTAATTCAATTTATTTAATAGATACAGGACTACTGAGATCATCTACTTAATCTTGGATGAGTTTTGGTAGTTTGTGATTTGAGGAACTGATTCAATTCTAAGTTGTCAAATTTATGTAGTATTCACTTATTATCTTTTTAATGCCTATGAAGTCCGTAGTGATATCCCCTCTAACATTCTGGATATTGTTATTTTGTGTCTTCTCTCTCTTTATCAGTCTTGCTAGAGAAATATCAATTTTACCGATCTTTAAAAATAACTAGCTTTTGGTTTCATTGATTTTCTCTACTGTTCTGTTTTCAATTTCATTGATTTCTAGTGTTCTTTTTTATTTCTTTCCTTCTGCTTGCTTTGGGTTTATTTTGCTCTTCTTTTTCTATTTTCTTAAGGAAGAAACTCAGATTTGAGACCTTTTTTTTCCTAATATAAGCATTTAATGCTACCAGTTTCCCCTTTAAGCACTTCTTTAGCTGCATCATCCTATTTGTTCAGTGTTTTATTCTTTCCCTTAGCTACTCTGCTGATTCTGATAGCATGACTACTTAATAATTAACTGCCAAATTAACTGACTTACTTTGCAAATTGGGTGAATATACAATACCCTGATACTTGCTGTTTGAGTATTTCACTGATTTTGTATGTGTACATGATGAATAAATAATGTATGAGCATTCGAATATTGGTAACTGACCAACTCTGTATTACAGAACACGTCACAGTATATATCGTCTTTTGTATGTTTGATATGCTTTATTTTCATTTTTGCTCAGTTCAAAATATTTTCTAAGTTCCCTTAAGACTTCCTTTTTGACCCATGGATTTTTTGGAAGTTTGTTGTTTAATTTACAAGTATTTGAAGACTTTCCTAGTATCTTTCATTTACTGATTTCTAATTTAATTCCATATGGTCAGGGAACATACGCTGCATGATTTGAATTCTTTTAAATTCATTAAGGTTCGTTTGATGATTGAGAATATGGTCTATCTTGTTGAATGTTCATGGGCACCTGAAAAAAATGTGTATTGTGCTATTGTTGGGAGGAATGTTCTATGAATATCAATTAGATCCAGTTGGTTGCTGACGTTATTCAGTTCTTCTATATCCTTACTGATTTTCTGTCTAGTATTTCAATCAATTACTGAGAGAGGAGTGTTAAAGTTGAAAAGCATAGTTGTGGATTGTCTATTTCTCTTTTATTATGCCAGTGTTTGCTTTAGATATTTTGAAGCCCTGTTGTTAGGTGCATATGCATTTAGGAATGTTATAACCTCTTGGTGAATTAGCTTTTTATCATTATGTAATGTCCCTCTTTATTCCTAGTAATTTTCTTTGCTCTTAAATCTAATTTTTTCTGATATTAACATGGCCACCCTAGCTTTCTGCTGATTAGTCTTTGCATGGCATATCGTTTTCTATTTTTTACTTTTCAACTACCTATATCATTATACTTGATGTGAAGTTTTTGAAGCCAGCATATAGTTCCATCATTAAAAAAAACCCATTCTGACAATTTAGAACACTTACATTTAATGTAGTTATTGATATGTTTGGATTTGGGTCTACATTTTAACTCTTTGTCTTCTTTTTGTTTCCTCCCCTTTCCTTCCTATTTCACATTTCCTGCCTTCTTTGGGGTTACCTGAACGTTTTTAAAAATAAATTCACTGTAATTTATCTATTTTTTGACAATACCTCTTTATATATTTTTCAAATGGATTTTCTAGGGATTACAATATACATACTGAACTTTTCAATCTATTTAGAATAAAAATTTTACCACTTAAAACAGAATGTAAAAACATTATCACCATGTAGTTCCCCTTTCCCTACCTCTTTTATGCTGTAGTTGTCTTATATATTACATATACATAGATTGAAAACGCTATCAGACAATGCTATAATTTTTGCTTTCATTTGTCAAATAATTTTAAGGAACTCAAGAGGAGAATAGTCTATTGTGTTTACCATTTCTGTTGTCCTTCCTTCGTTCTTGATGTAACAAATCTTCCTGATATCATTTCCCTTCTATGTGAATAACTTCCTTTAGCGATTCTTTCAGAGGTCTACTGGCAATGAATCTTCTTACTTTTCCCTCATCTGAGAATGTCTTTCTTTCACCTAAACTCCTGAAAGAGATTCCTGCTGGATAAAGAAATCTGGGTTGACAACTCTTTTCTTTCAGGTACTTTGAAAATATTGCTCAACTTCCTTCTGGCCTTTATGGTTTCCGATGAGAAATGTGCCATCTTTTGAATCTTTGTTCTTCCCTATAATGCATCATTTTTCTCTGGCTTCTTTTAAGATTTTTTTCTTTGTGTTTTGTTTTCAACAGTTTGATTATGATGGGTCTGGGAGTGGTTTTCTTTGGGTTTATCCTGTTTGGGGTTCAATGATTTTTTTTTTTTTTTTAAGGATTTCTCATGTCTAGGTTGTAGGCTGTATTACCTTCAAGTGGGAGGATACCAGGGGAAAAAATGGTAAATGCTGGTTCAACGGTACTTTAGTTTTGGTCTTCAATCCTAATCTGCCTGCTACTACTTACTTTTAAGAGTCTTCGTGTAACTGTTCCATGCATTCTGTCCAGGTTTTATAGTTATTTGCAGTTGGAGGGATAAGGTAGCATATGCTTACTCTACCTTACCCAGAACTAAAATGCTGGTAAGTTCAATGTGAAGCCAAGGTTCTCATCTTCTGGGAATACTTCTACAATCCATGTTCACAACTTTGTTCAAGACCTGGATGAAAATCTGTATCTTCTAAGAATCTTTACCTTACTAACTCTACTTCACCCTATCCCTTCAGTACGGATTTATTAATTCTGTATTATTACTTTTTAAAGAATTTTTGTTATACTTCAAATGCCTGTACTGGATTTCTCATATTGAAACTATATATGGGCAGAAGCCATGGCTTCAAACATCTTTATTTCCCACACCCCAGACCAACATACTGGGACAATGACAACACTCAGTAAGCTTAATTATCTCTTTGACAAATGTTCCAATCATTCCTTCTCAAAATAAGAGTGTCTTTGACATTATAAGGACTAGGAAAGGACAATTAAGTAAGGGAAAAGTAACATGCTAGTTAATCATCAAGACAAAACAAAGTATAGTCAGTTCTACTCTAACACTTGCTGTGAAACAATGCCATGATTTATTAGGGAACAATTTTAAATAGTATAAATTTCATGTTTGCTTATGTATGATTGTGCCTACAAGAAACATAGGTGAATGCAGAAATTGCAGCCAGCTGAACCAAGTCACATAGGAATATACAAAATGCATGCACATACACCTGCACACCTCAAATGTCACCTAGTTATCTCAGTTCACCACATGCGTTATGAGTCATACTCATCCACATCTAGTGTTACAATTTTCCTTCTAAGTTCAGATAACCCTCCCTACACCACTACACGGTAATTCACAAGCGGCAATTCTTCCAATGCCACTTCCATGAGCAAACTTCAGGTCTTTTTCAAGATAAAGTGCCACATTTGTTGTAGGATTTATGCATTTCTTAACTATTTAAGACATGTAAAACTATGCCACTGTTTTTATTGGGTTCCTATATTCTTTTTTTCTGTGTAACCAATGAAGTTTTTGTGTACTCTACCCCTAACTTCTGCATTGTTATTGCATGATTTTACATATCTTGGTGATTTTCAGGAATATACATGTTGTGTTATAGCAGAACTGAGTGTAAGCAGAGAGAAGAATAGGGAAGACTGGTAGAAGGACAAGGCATAAAGTTGAAAACAAGGAAAAGAATATGGAATATACTCACACTACTTTCTTAACTCCAAGATTTGCCCAAGAAGACTTCCCTTTGATCTGTAACTATCCAAAAAGAACAGCATAGCCTGGCACCACTAAATTGGGGTCTGACAGCTAATCAAACCATAGATTAATTTGCCCTGAAAATTCAATTTCAACCTATTGCTTCAAATTAGAAGCAACACAGCTTCTTGAGGCTGGGTTACCTAACATCAGAGCACCTACTAAATATTGTATAAGGAAAGACTAGGAGATGGTGCCAAATCCTCACAAAGAAGAGACCCATGAGAATGTCTTCTGCCTCCTCACCTCCATCTATTCATATCCTACTAATCCTTTCAGTCTTAGCTCACACCTCACCTTTTCTAGGAAATCTTCTCTGATCTTTTCCTTCTCTAAATACATATGTACATGTTTATACAAATAATTAGTACAGTTGTTGTTAATTACTTCCCCCACCCCTTCAACACACCTGCATATGAGATGAACACACACCCATCCAAGACAATGGCTCATTCCAGCAGTGATTCTCACAACTTCTGGGGATCTGTTCATGCATGTGTAGGTGTGCATGGGTGTGTATGGGTGTGTTCTCTGGTACAGAAATTTTGCCTTGTCGGCTAGACTGTGGACTCAGAATCAAGTAGCTGTACAACTTGTTTTTTCCCAAGGGCCTGTTAAGAGCAAGGGCATTGCTATGTCATCACAGGCAAGATCTTACGTCTTTCGTATAGCAAACAGTCAATTATTAAGTTCTATGTTTAGGAAGAACAAGTAGTTTGGGTAAGGAACCTGTGCTTTATTGACTTTTAAAATACTTATTTTTAGTTCAATAATTAAATATATTCGAATCCACTTTGGAATTAATCGACTGCAGGAAGGAATCTCTCCTCCATTTCATTCTATATAATAGCATGGGGAAAAAAGATGTGAGTAGCAAATTCCATCAGTTTTGCCTTTAAAATGCACCCTGAATCCACCATTTCTCATAAACTCCCCTGCCATCCCCTAGGCCAAGCTGCCATCATCTTTTGCCTGGATTAAAGCAGATGAAGTGATACACTTAAAAGTCAGATCATATCACTCCTGTGCTCAGAACGCCCACGGCTCCCCATCCTTCCTAGAATATATGTCAAAGTCCTTACAATGGCCCATATGGTCCTTCATGATCTTTCTTATCCCCGGGCCCTATCTCTCTGACCTCATCTCTTAACACTCTCTCCCCACAGTTCACTCATCTCTTGCCACACTGGCCTCCTTGCTATTCCTTAAATATGATGAGCACCCGCCTACCTCAGGTCCTTCATACTTGCTGTTCCTTGGGCCTGGAATGCTCTTCTTCCACACAGCTGCAAGGTTCACTGCCTCACATCTTTCTGGCTTTTTCTCAATATCACATTATCAAGGAGAACTTCCCTAACCACCCTACATAAATTAGCAACTCCAACTTCCATCAGTCCCTTTCCTCCGTATACAGCTGAATTCTTCTCCACAATACTTGTCACCACCTGCCATGTCATATAATTATTGTTTATTACCTGTCTTCCCACACCGGAAAGTAAGTTCTATGAGGGTAGGGACTTAATTTAGTTTCTTGTTGTATCCCTAAGTGGCTGTAACAATGTTGGCCCAGAGTAGGTGCTCAACAAATTTTTGTAAATGAATTCGAGTGTATAATCAGTAACGTTATTTAAAACTCTGACCCCAAAGCAAATGATCTCTGCCTGGCATTCCAAGGGAGACATGACCTGTATCAAGGCCATCATCAAGGTTATATCTGTATGAAGAAACCACAAACAAATCATCAAGGATACAAGAAAGATTTTAGATTCAGAAACCCTATTCTGTAATTAAAGAGCACTGCCCTAAAATGTAGGAACCTTAGGAAATCTCTGTTTCTATCACTCAGTTTCTCTCCAAAGTCCTCAGGATTGCCAACAAACATGTTCTGCACTATATTGCATATAAGCAGT